>NC_064671.1:94811874-95112132 GCF_943734685.1 Anopheles coluzzii | reverse complement strand
GACGACAGGATTCGTGGAGCTCAACGTGGAAAAAGGCACTAGTCAAATCTATGGTCGAAAACCATGATGCCCCGTTTAGTTTTGATAGTATCGCTTCCAACGTTGGCATTCTGAACGGCGATCTTACGATACATTTATTTGGTCCTCGAAGATCAACGACTAGTCGGATGTCGTTTTTACCCTTCGGTACTACCAGGAGTGACGAGCAAAAAGACTTGTCCATTTGTTCATTTACGCGTTCTATAATCCCGGAGGATAAGAGATTCTCTAAACGCTTTTCTGTTTCGTTTCTGAAAGCGATTGGTATATTGGTAAAAACGTTTCGAGATGGTGGTAAGCTTCGATCGTATGAGAGAACTACAGGAGCAACGTTGAATTTTGGGAATTCTCCCGACATTGATATCGCCAGTATTTCTCCCGGTAACAACCGATTATAGATTTCTGATGCGCAACATTTTACTGGCACGTTCAAGCCCAATTGCAGCACGCTATATCTAATTGCTGTACTTCTACTAAGCAAAGGCTTTGCTTTTGCAATAACGTAGAATTTTTCTAAAGATCTTGGGCGTTCTTCAGATATGTAGAGCTCGGCTATGAAGGAAGCAACCACAGGAATTTCCTTCTGTACCCCGTAAGCTTTCAATGTCCGATCGGTTCCATCTTTTATATTGTATATCGGGTTCGTTCTAGGGTCACTTGCTCTTAACTCTTCATAAATATCCTCAGCTACTGTGTTCACGTCCGCTCCGGAGTCAATCATGAAATTCACAGGAACGCCTGCGACATATCCGACAATAAAGCCTTCGTTGTCGATTCCCTTCTCGACTGAGCACAACTGGTCATTATTTATAGCGGTTGTCTGTTCAGGGGACTTTGTTAACTGTAAATAGCTGTCTTTACTCGCCACTTTCATCATATCGATCTCTTTATCACTGGTTGTTTCGGGCGTGTTATTGCTGTCCATAATTGCCGCGATCTTCCGGGTCTTAATTGCTGGTGATCCTGCTTCTTCTTCCTCTGCGCGACGTTTGGTTTTATCCTGAATCCCCTGACGGCATGCACGTTCGATGTGCCCTACGGTGTGGCAGTTGCGACATCTTTTGCTGATGGCGTGGCAGTTCTCAAAAGAATGATAGTTGCTAGTGCATCTTCCACATGGTTCGCGACGACCTCCGGAAGGTCTATTTGATGAAAACCGCGATGGTGTTAGTCTAGATGTTCCTCTTCCGCTTTGCATGCAATAGTTCCAATATTTCTGATGGTACAGTGAGTTACCGCGATGGAATCCTCCCATACGAGGCCCATTGTTATGGTAAGAGCTGTTGGACACGGCGGCCACTAGTGCTGATGGTTGGACTTGTGAGTTTTGCTGGTGGGTCCTTGCGAAATTTATATCGTTCATTTGTTCCATTTCGCATTCTCGCACTTTGTCCAAAAGATCTGTTATTGATCCACGTTTCCTTAGAACTTTTATTCCTGTCTTA
The DNA here is from genome assembly GCF_943734685.1 of Anopheles coluzzii. Lineage (NCBI taxonomy): Eukaryota > Metazoa > Arthropoda > Insecta > Diptera > Culicidae > Anopheles > Anopheles coluzzii. The sequence continues at coordinate 95,110,648 of NC_064671.1, read as the reverse complement.
CGGACTCTTGGATTAGTAGCATGTGCTTGGATCACGTCGACTACTGTTTCTATCAATTGGTTGTCTTTGTAATTGCAGAGCTTTGCTAGGTCAATTATTTTCTTTACGTATGTTAAATCGGACTCGCCGTCATTCTGATTCATAGAACGTAATTTTTGTCGCTGTAGGAAAACGTAATCGTGTGAGCTATAGTATTTATGCAACCTTTCCATTGCATTAGTATACGGGAATAACTGTGCATCGCTCGATGAATCATTCGGTGATGTAGCTTCCAGAGTATCTAATAAGGAATAACCTGCTTTCATTTTGAAAGCATTCATTTTCATGTTTTCGTTAAAAATGCCTGCGAATTTCATTGCTGCTTCGAGCTGTTCCTTCCATCGTTCGAAGGATTTTTTATCCACTTCCTCTCCTTCCTTGGGAGTACAAGTGGAAACTTGTAACGAGGCGAATGACATCGACGTAAGCATCGAAAGTTCGTTAGTAGACTGTACTGGTGTTTGGATCATTGTCGAGGACCCGTATGGTTCGGGGTCAAACGGTTGATTTTCCGAAGGTTCTTCTATCCAGGTGTTATGCCGGATCTTTTTACGAGTTTCCTTAAGTTCTTTCTCCAAGAGGGCATTCTTGTTTTTTTCTGCTAATAAAGCCTCCGTTAATGCATCAATGTTGGCTTGTGTCATGCTATGATAAAATATTAACAAAACGCGAAAACAATACCACCATAAATAAATTAACTATGAAGACAAACCAAAATATAGTTCTGTTAAGTATTATGGAATGCTGATAGAGGTGCTGAGACCGTATCGTTCGCGTCAGAAGTTAATACTAGAAGTACACAGCCTGTTCATAAGGTGCGAGTTTACGCGTTCCCGAGACGTACGGTTGAGTATTTAAGTATAATATTTAAATGGGGATAATTTGTGATGCATAAAGTATTTTTTTTATTATTATTTTTTAAACTTAAATTATTTTTGGGTACATATCCGTGAAAAGAGATAAAACTATTTGTTGTTTGTAAATTGATTTAAAATTATACTATTTATCTCGGGTTCACGTGTCTCGGAAACAAGATGTGTCTATGTCATGCATTTTTTAATATATATTTTTCGGAAAATTCCTCTCAGAGAAACAGTGTCCTCTCAGGGATAGATGGTTAATTTTTCTGGAAATTCCTCTCAGGGAAACAGTGTCCTCTCAGGGATACATGGTTAATTTTTCAAGAAATTCCTCTCAGGGAAGCACCGTCCTCTCAGGGAGCTGGCTGTATTCTTGAATTTTCCATATTGCCAAATCACTCAGGATTTGCTAGTCTAGGTATTGTTTTTTTTTGATAAGCGTATTATTGCTTGCATATGCACATGAGTATGTACATGCACACAAGTGCCCGGTGCGCACAGGTACGCGCCTGTATATTACACAGTTATCATATGTATTACTTTAAGCTATTAAAATTTAATATATTTTTGTTAAAAAAAAACCGATGTAAATAACTAATAGTAAAACAATGTGAAAAAAACGTCTATATAAAGAACATGGTTCGTTGTAAAACTTTTTTTTTCTGTTTTAAAATTTGAACCCTCCATTTTATTTACGTGATCGTGTGGTTTTTTTTTTTTTTTGTTACCGGGACACACATATACATACACACGTGCACACGCACAGACACACACGCGCGAGCTTCGTACTATATTATAATTCTATAAGTATGTCTTCGAAATTACAGTTCCTTCTCCAAAAAATAATAGAAAACAGTTGCGCAATTTTCGAAAAGAAAAATCGCGACTTATTATTTCTCTGCACTGGAAACCACACGTCGCCATATTGAAACACTTTCTTTCCGCCTTTACTTCGGCAAAGACATACTTGTACATACATATATATGTATATAATTTCGTCGTATATCGTATATATCGACGCTCACACACGAGTATATATTTAATGCGTAATATCTTATTTATGATCATTAAAGAATTTTAAAGTGTTAACTAAAATCGTACGGGGTCTTTATATAAAAAAAGGATTGTGGATGAAAACTGTACAACATTTTATCCGCTTGACAGGGCACCGCCATTTTCTGTGTCGCGTGCGTCGTATTTTTATGACGATCTTCACTTGAATTCAACGCGCTACATTCTTGTCGAGAGCTTCTTTACTCACAACTCACCGACTTGCGCCATTGTCGTGATCGATGGACATTTTTCTTCACTTTTATCTATTTTTTTACTTTTATCAAACTTTTTTCTTTATTTCCTCGCTTTAAACCTCCCCACAACCTTGCTTCAATTGATCAACCACAAGACTGACGTCCGTCTTCCCCAACTTCCTTTACTTTCCAGTTTCGCCCGGCCTGTTTTGCGCTTGACGCTCTTTCGCCCTTTCAAGCAAATTGCTTGATTAAATATTTTCTTGCAAGGGTAATTCAATTTTTGTTTTGAATATTATTATTAACCGTTCCTATCAGTATTACTCCTTCTCATTCAACTGATATATTAGTTCATCACTTGCTTCCTTTTTTTTATTTTTATTATTATTATTTCCCTGTCCTATCTCAAACCCTACAGTAAGCAAACTGGATAATTCGATTATTATTATTATTATTATTATTATTATTATTATTATTTATTTATTTATTAACGTTATCGGGCAATAGGCCTAAATAACAGATACAAATTCTTAATTAGTAAACAACTTAAACATAAATAACACTAGCCCTTTACAACTGACGAAGGTGAGAAACAGGGATATGAAAATCTGCAGATGATTCAAGTCTATTGTAGCTGACACACATTTTAATTAAAGGATCGTTAGCGCCAAATGAAGAAGATCGAAATGGGATCCTGATTAAAGACCTGCTTCTAAGATCCCTAGTAGGTGCAGAAAAACTGATCAGATTTAAAATTTCAGGTGCATCAATAAGCCCATTTAATAATTTATGCATGAAAATACATTGAGCATTCTTTCTCCTGTGTTCTAAAGTTTCGAGACCTAATAACTGACACCTGACATGGTACGGGGGGCGTGGCATTTGGTTTGACCAAGGAAGACGATAAAACATAGCGCGTGTCGCCTTTTTCTGAACTTTTTCTATCATGTCTATATAGGTCACTTGGTTTGGACACCAAACAACGCAAGCAAATTCTAGTATAGGACGGACTAGGGCAGAGTATTGAGCGTATTGAGCGAGCGCAGTAAACACAACCGTTGCTGTCGATTGGCAATGCTCAACTGAGGTTTTTATTCTACATTCTAGTTCAAGATATTTACAAGTGTACAGTTGTATATGTGAATACATTAAGCACGGTTTCCACGTATTGAATTGGTATCTCAACACACAGTATAACGATTTAAGACAGAAAGGATCTTTAAAGTCGGAAGAAGCACGTAGAATAAAACCTAACATATTTAATGCTTTTGAGACGATTGTGTGGAAATGGCACGATAATATAAGTTTACTGTCTAACATTGTTGTCTAACATTGATTGTTTCCGATGAAACAGAAATGTCGCGCGAGACAAGTACAGCTCTGTTTCATCTGTGTAGCTCTGTTTGCAAAATTGAGATACAGCCCAAATAACCAAATCGGCCTTAACCCACGTGGGCTAGTGGTGGTCGATTCAGTCGTTAACCCACCAAATTTTAGAACAATTGGAGCTGTCAGTTCTAATAAGATGTATTGACCTTGCCCACGCTTGGCCCACCTTTTTCAAACATGTTGACGAGAAAAAGATGGATCAAATGCGGGCTAAGGAAAACATGCTGACATGATTTTAAAACATCGATTACTTTAACTCACTCACTTACACCACAACATAACTTTGGCAATATTATTAATATATAAACTTTTTACTAATCAGCGAAATGAAAGAGTCCATTTGCAAGTTAACAAACAGACGCATCCGCATCTTACACAAATATGTTTCACAACAAATGAACTTAATCACACATTTTTTTAAATGCTTTCTTTGCACAATTAAACACATTTTAGGATGATACATGTTGAGCAAATGAATAACCCGTGCATAAAAAACTGACTTTAACAAACATTGAAGTGGCCGCTTCTGGAGATGTGTGGTTTAACCCACCAAACTGACAGTTTTTTGGCTTTGTTCGATGCAACCAAAGTGGGTTTATTATACAGGTGGGCTTATCCCGAACAAATTGACAGCCGTACTGTAGAAAAATGAAAACGAAATGACAGGTGGGGATTCGATCATTTGTTGATGTATGCGTGTGAATTCCAATGGCTATTTTGGATGATGTGTCGTAGTGTGGGTGAAAAACTACGTATCACAATCGAATCCCCTCCTGTCATTCATTCGTCCAATATGGCCTGCCCGCCAAACCTATAAGCCCACCTAGTCCCTATACCCACTTTGGATGCAACTGGATTTAGTACAGGAAATCGGTGGCGTTTTCGGTATCTTGGTTATATGGGAAAGAGTTCGTGTTTGTGAACAATTTTCGGCCATTATCATTTTTGCGCCAACACGGTCGCGTACCGGAGCTTTTTCGTCAGAAAGAGATAAACACATACAGCGCGCTCTCTCGAACGATCGTAAACGATTCAATCGATCAAGAGCTTCGATCGGTTCTTCGGACGTTTCTGCTCGCTTTCTCGATCGGTTTCGGCGGAAAGCGAGCTAGAAACCGAGCTCAAAAACTGCTTGATTTTGTTGTGCGGGAAGTGACATTTTCGAGCAGATTGTTAGCGTTTTTCGAGCTTGTTGATATTAAATTAAATGAGGCCTTTGATTTAATGTGTAACAGTTATTAGTTCTTTATTTCTTCACTGTACGTCCGTTCGGTAGAAAGTCCAAATCGCGAGAGAGTATATGTGGTGCCGCTTGCACGGCGTGTAGTTTCCGGCTGTCAAAAGTTCAGATCGCTGTGACAGCCCGTTCTGCCAAGGTGAAGAGATTTTTCAAGCTGTGACAATAAGGCGGAACTTTTCCAACAGAGCTGCTGGAAGCTTAAAGAGCAGGCTTAAAATTGGCTTAAATAGCAAGCGATATTGCAGACCCAGGTGACATTTTTGAGTAGATTTTTTCGTTTTTCGAGCTGCTGGAAGCTTAAAGAGAAGGCTTAAAGATAGCTTAAAAAGCTGGCAATATCATCGATTTTAAGCTTCCCATATGACATTTTCGAGCAGTTTGTTAGCGTTTTTCGAGCTGCTGGAAGCTTAAAGAGCAGGCTTAAAACTGGCTCAAAGAGCAAGCGATTTTGCAGAGTTTATGCTTATTATAACAGTTGAAACGTCAGAGAGAAGCGTTTTTTTTTGGTGCCATTTTGAGAATTGTCATCACGTTGTGCACAAGCTACCGGCCCAAAACAAAACATGCGTACTCTTCAATCCGTATCAAACAAAAAGCTTATTATAAAACACTCTTTCACGTTGTTTTGTTATTTTCCCTGCGTTTCTCCGCTATTCTGATACTCCTGGATAGATCGTTTATTTCTTCTTACTCAGTGTTTTTTTTTTGTTGAACACCGAGGACGAAACTGCAAGCTTCTTGTTTGTCCGGCTTCTACCGAAGTTCTGACATAAACATCAACGCTTCAACACATTGTTGTTCACTCACACATCCATGTTTTCAAGCATTTATATGAGGCAATGGGTTAAATCGAGCTGTTTACAAGGAGTTTAAGCTAAAAATGTAGAACAGTTGTCACCTGGGATTTCATTCGCGATGCCAGCTATTATTAATTGTTGTGAGAGCGCTGCCTTCCCAACACAAGTGACATTTGCTCGAAATTGTTTTTCCATATCTACTCGATTAGTACTCGATACGCCTGAAATTCTCACGTGTGATCCACGTGTGTGATCAAGTGTGTTGAAAGCGCTAAGATTTGGTGTGCTCGTAAATTAGACTTTCTTCTGTCGATGGACGATGCCTGGTTTGAAACATCATGGATGAAGCATGAGCATGAATTGTAAGACGTGGGGAGGGAATGAGCCTAAATGTTCATTTATGTTTTTAGCCATTTTTGATGGAAAACAAAAGCTAATTTTGTGTGGCGTTATTTGATAAAAAAAATCTGTTTTATTTAATTAAAAAATGGCTACATGACCAACTATAACGATAGGAACAGTCTTTTAAACTGGAGCCTTAAACTTCTCTTAAAGTGCACCAGTTTAAGGGAATTTAGAAAAAGTCGTTTAAAATCAACTGTGATGCGGCTTTTTCGTTGTTTTCTTGTAAATTCACTCAGAAATGATGTTTCCTATCGTTACCGTTAATAATATAGTCATTTTATACTAATACCAATGTTTTCTAAAAAAAAAACGTCACACAAAATTTGCCTGCGTTTTTCAACAAAAAACAAAGCTATGAATGTAAAATGAGCTCGACGGCATTGTCCATCGATTGAAGAATGTTTAATTTACGAACACACCAAATCATGGCACTTCTCTCTCTCTCTCTCTCTCTCTCTCTCTCTCTCTCTCTCTCTCTCTCTCTCTCTCTCTCTCTCTCTCACACACACTCTCTCTCTCTCTCTCTCTCTCTCTGTCTCTCTCGTTGGCATTAACCGTGTATCTCGGGCACCGCCTGTATCTCCAAATCCGCGTAAGAGAACGGTCAGAACCTCACCGCATGCGATTTTGCCCCAAGCTTTTGTATGGAATTTGACGTTAATGACAGCACTTGCGAATCTGAAGCATGCGGCTATGCGGCAAAATCAAAAACATTTGATATTGCCGCATCGCCGCATGCGATTATATTTCAGATGTAAAATGTCTAAAATCATATCAAATAATGAGTATCTTTATAAAGAAATAACTAAATATCATAATAATACCTTAAAAAACTAGAAAATTTCTCTCAAAATCAAAAACAGTTGATATTGCCGCATCGCCGCATGCGATTATATTTCAGATGTAAAATGTCTAAAATCATATCAAATAATGATTATCTTTATAAAGAAATAACTAAATATCATAATAATACCTTAAATAACTAGAAAATTGAGAAAACTCATTTCTTGCCGCATGCGGCGAGGTTCTAACCGTTCTCTAAGAGAGGTACCGTGTATCTCGGGGACTACCTGTATAAGAAAATTAGTCATATTTTGGCTGGAAATCACGAGATTCGACTTACACGGAAATTAGACATACGCAGTACTTTGCAGTCGTTTTCGGTCCCCATTATCCCTGAATCCGTTTCGAAAACCGTAAATGTACATCATGATAGTCTTTGTTAAATGTTCATTATAGCTATTTCCTATTTCATTATCCTATTTCTAATACACTAAAGAGAAGTTGGCTGTTTCTCACTAGAAAGTTGTTGGTTGTTCTTAATAATTTGCTCAACATATTTCATACAACGCTGTTAACATTCGAGACTTACAATACCTAGAACAATATACCTATATACCTTCTCATACCACATTTTTCAGCAACAGTGTGTACGGCATCTTATCGCCTAGAGCAAACACTGAAACGAGGAGGGCATGTGAAAGATAAACAATCAAAACAATCTTATCAGCTCATCTTCATCCTTCGTCAGCTTCCCTAGACCACTTCACGGTTTGTTAAATGCATCAAAGATGCATGCACGAGTAGTGCAACAAAGAATTATATTTTAATGAGACGTGTAGCAACAGACCAGTGAGTGTTTGACGTTGGTGCTACACATTGCTGCAATTCACCCTAGAAATAGAGAAAGTGTTTCTGTGAATGGACTGTGAAATGGATGTGAAACATACTCTCGACGAATCTAGCTTCTTAGTGCACTCATTCACTAAATCAAACAAAAGTGCATGTTCATTGAATCGAAAAAAGTCGCTCTCGGTCCCCATCATTCCATCACAGAATGAAAATTTTTTGTGTGTTCCAAAAGCGATTCATAGTGGGATGAGGCAAAAACTGCCCGAGATGGGAGTGGAATTGCCTTTCGATGACATTGCTATTCATACGGAATTTAAACATACAACAGCTTATCAAACAATAACTAAAAGTGTTTCACAATCTACACTGCCCATTCCTGAAAATTATAGTTTTACTTCAGTGCAAATTCAAATCTACAAGCGACGGTGGTTTTTGCTAGTTTTGACCATTCTTAATATAGCTGTATCATATGTGCAATGGATACAATACAGTATAGTGGCCAATATAATGGCAAAGTATTATAACATTTCATCAGCATGGATCGACTGGACATCTATGATTTTTATGGTGATTTATATTATTGCTGTGTTTCCTGTATCATACGTCATGGACGTAAGAAACATGCGACAGTCCGCAGTTATTGGTACAGTTGGAACAGCGCTTGGGGCATGGATAAAAGTGTTTTCAACAGACCCGTCTCAGTTTCAAATAGTTATTATTGGTCAAATTATTTCAGCAGTTGCGCAAGTATTTTTACTCAGCATTCCTTCGCGTTTATCTGCTACATGGTTTTCTCCTGAGGAAGCTTCTTCAGTATGTGCGTTCGGAGTTTTTGGAGCTCAATTAGGAATTGCCATTGGATTTTTTCTCACACCTATGGTTATTGTAAATCATGAAGAGCTTAGTGCAATTAGTATTGATCTTCAAGTTTTTCTTATGGGAGTAGCTGGAATCTCCACTATGATAGCATGTATGGTAATAGCTGTATTTAAATCGGAACCACCATTTGCACCGAGCCATGTGCAGGCTTTACAAAGAACAATGAAACCAAGACGCAAAGACTACTGGCCATCTGTAGCACGACTATTAAAAGATGAAAACTATCTAATTTTGGTAATCGCGTATGGCATTAACGTAGGCTTATTCAATGCGTTCTCGACATTGCTCAATCAAATCGTGCTAAATTATTTTCCTGATAGTGCAACCGATGCTGGAAGAATAGGTTTAGCATTAATTGTATTAGGACTGATCGGCTCGATGGTTTTTGGTTATTTACTTGACACGAGCCACAAGTATAAAGCAACTGCTGTATGGGTAGGTGCACATAACCTGATGTAATCAAATTTAAATGTACAAACAGCTTTGTTATAATTCACAGGTCTGTCGGCTCTCAGCAGTCACTTTAGTCATATTTGCACTGGCTTTGGAAAGTCGATCCAAAAAATTGTTGGCAGTAGCCTCCGTGTTTCTTGGGTAAATTTTATCCATTTAAATAATGAATAATATTCCGAAAAAAAACTTATACGGTTCTTTCTTAGTTTTTTCATGACAGGGTTTCAACCAATAGGATATGAGTTTGCGGCTGAGCTCACATTTCCCGAACCTGATGGGCCAGTAATGGGTATTTTAAATATTTCTACGCAGATTTTTGGTATAGTTATAACATTGATGATATCAGGAATTCAAAAAATACTCGGAGATCTTGTAGGAAACATAGTGAGTAAAAAAGAAGTTTTCTTTTTAGAATAGAAATCATACTCTTATTTATAATCTTTTGTGTCAAGGTTTTCGCAGCATTTCTCTTACTAGACGGAAACATCATCGCTCTGATTCGATCAGATTTACGACGTTATAATACTCATTTGGAAATAGAAAGCGAGGCTGCGAGGGAATTCGCTGAGGATGCTAGTGTACGCTACGGTGATATCTCAATCTATGAAGATTCTCCCTTAAAACTGAAAATAGATGGCTGCAGTTGATAGTAGAATATCTAGCTTTGTGGTCAATAGTCATCTTTATCTATACAGTCTGTTCCCGAGTTTCGTGGATCTCGACATACGCGTATTTGGATATTGTGTCATACCAGTACAATTTGCTCCAAGAATGTAAAGGAAATTGCTTTTTTGCAAAAAATAAACCATTTAAAAACATAACTATAAAAAAAATCACATGATCCTTATTAAATAAATGATTGTTCAATGCGAAACCATACAACAGTACAGAGGAAATAAGAAAGCTCTCTTCCAAGCGAGGAAGTTCAACTGGTTGGGGTATCCCACCAACAGATAGCGCCACCAGCTTTTTTTGCTATTTTTAGAATGCATGAGTCGTTTGCCGTCTGCTAAACGAAGTCTTTCTATATTCCGTTTAGGTAGAGAGCTTGAGTCGTTTAGAAGCCGTTTAGTGGTCGTTTAGTGGATTTGTGGCACTTGGGGAGTTGTAAGTACAGTCTGCTCCCGAGTTACGCTGTTTCTGCGTTCCCGACGAATCCGCGTAACTCGAATATCCGCGTAAGTCGAATTTCACGTTTTTTGACTAAAATACTATTGATTAATCGGAGTTTTTTTTATCTAATTTAGTACTATTATACACTTTATCATTTACTTGATATGATTCGCGCAGAAAATTCTAATATTTCTGGCTTTTAAGCGGTTTCAATATGTTAGCAAAAATGCAATTTTTAGCGAACTTGAAGCAAATTGTACTAATTTGACATTTAATCTGTCAAATTTAGAAAACCGCGTATCTCCGAATCCGCGTAAGTCGAGAACCGTGTAACTCGGGAACAGACTGTACAGTGGAGTGCCGTTTAAACGGGTACCTTTTAGCCGGGTTTCCGTTTATCCGTGCTGTTGAGAAATGACAGTTCAATACAAAAGTGACATTGCGTTATGAGGAGGATATTTGAAAAAGCGGTTATAAGAGCACATTGTCATAACAAAAACACTATAATGCATGGCAAATTTTAAATATTCTCCTTGGAAAAACATGAAGTTAGTAAAAACTGGGTTATTTTTATCGAAAAATAAGAAAAATTTCCAAAACATAACCAGGAATTGGTGATAAAATATATCATTTGACTCATTATCCGTGTTATTCGCTTATCCGGGCGAGGTCAAGTCCCGAGAAGCCCGGATAAACGGCGCTCCACTGTAATACTCCATCTATTGAGCAAATCAATTAGCGCGTGGCCACGGAGCTGAAAAAATGTTGAAAAATTTTTCAACTTTGTCAAAATTGCTTGTCAACTGCAAAAAAGAGCTTTTCTCGTGGCCGCACCAAAAACATACACAAGAGCGACAAAAAGCTCCAACATCTGAATATCATCGATATTTTGTTTAAGAAACACTAACTAGGTACATAAATCAATTAGAATCATGCATTTTAGCATTATTATCATAACAATGGGTCACAACTGCGCCAAATAGCTGTTTGTTTACGCTTTTTCACGAACGTCAAATTTTGTCAACTTTTGTCACCTTTTTTTCTTGGCTGCTCCAGGTCACAAAATTTTGACAAAAGCTCAAAAAAGTGACAAAAGCTCACATTTTGAAAAATTTGTCGGCATTTTGTCACTCCCGTGGCCTTTCACTTAATGAAGCTATGGAGCTTTCGTTTTTTTTCTATAAATATTTGATTTTCCAGTCGTTTAACCTTAATCTATGGCGCTTTTGTACTTGGGTTGGGATGTATCCCATTTTTTCATCAACTTCATCTGGTCAGCATAACTATGAACCAAATCTACATCTCCTTTAGATAAAAAGGATGTATTTTCTCGTGCATATATGAACCCCCCCCCCCCCCCCCCCCCCCTCCCTCCACTTATGACTTCAAAACATACCGAAAACTAACGATTCCAATTGAAACTCCAACCGAAAACTACCGATAAAATTTTGACGCTCCTACCGAAAACCGCCAATAAAATCTGGCCACACTTACCAAAACGTCTGATGTGATGACAATACAGGTATTCCCCGATATGTGCTGTTAATGCGTACTGGAGGTAATAGTGTATCTCGAATATTAGCGTATGTCGAATTACGAGGTTTTCAGTGAAATTAGTTAATTTTCGAATAATTTTGCTTGAAGTGGTAGGTTTAGCCATTAAATTAGTTTTTTGATCTGATTTAAACTTAAGATTACAATTTTATACCTTTTGAAAGGGTTTTTAAAAATCGTTCAAAAGAGAATTTATTTTGCATGTGGCATTCGATGTGTCAAATTAGTACATTTTGCTAAAAGAACTGTCAAATTTAAACATAGCGTATAGCGAAATCGCGTATATCGAGTATGGCGTATATCGGAGAATACCTGTAATCGTCTTCAGCAAATGTCATTTCTTTTTTTTATTTAGCTGTCAAAAATTCTGAGGTTTGCTGAAAATCGAAATTGTGTCTTGCTTTGATCGGATCTCCTACGTTTTTGTTAAACATCTACGGAGGAAGGAAAATGCTGCCCGTTCGTTCTATTGCAAACTTATCCATCCGCAACGGTAATGTATAAACGAATCAATTGTTATGAGGAATAGCGCAAAACAAAATTAGTGCTCTTCGCTCATTTGCTCGGTTATTATATAATCATCCTCCATGATGTACTCTACCAGCGGCATTTCTGTCCCGTGGATACCATGGCCCCAACAACTTCCGTGTGTACACCATGAACGACATGCCTGTCCCGGAAGGGGACTTCTTCGAAGAACATCGACGCAAGAATCGGGTGTACAATACCGTGCTCGCTGCGGGTATTGTTATCTTTGGCATCACATTGACTGTGGTTAGTATAATGGAGTTACTCTTACTCACAGAGAATGTAATGAATGGTATCCATTCATTTTGCTGCTATGCAGTGCAACCAAGATCGACCGAGATAAATTTTTCATACGATTTGACATCTCGCTCCATCGACCCCGGTTGCCCTGTACGAACGTGTAAACTTCTCGCATACGTAAAAAAGCATCATTGACGAACTATTCTTTTTATAGGCCAAGGAGAGCGGATTGATCTACCTTAATTACAGCCCGCCGAAAAGCCTGGACTAAGTGGGGATCAGGATGGCGACGTGTTGTAAACAACATATTAGATGTTTCGTGAAAATAAATCAGTCTAAATGAAAATAGTTAATGTTGTATGAGTTCAGTCATGAAATGAAAGAACAATCTTGGATAAACATACATGGAGGAGAAGGATGAGCTACGTTGTTTTTTTTTTTTTCTCGTAAAAATGACCCAGTTGGCTGTGTCACCAATTTTAATCTTTCTTATATGGCAAAAAAGCTGAATATAGCATATTAAGCAATTAAGAACTCCGCAGCAGCCAAAGCCTCTCTAAACCATACTAACAACAACAACATATTAAGCAGTTCGTTAATGACGTACAACTTGAATGTAAAATTTCCAGATCCAATGATTCGCAGATTCTCGAAAAAAAAAAGTATTGTCTCAATTGTCCGTATATTCGCTCTAGATTATTTGCGGTGTTTGAGTGAGATTGAGTTTGACAGCTGCTAATGCGTCACATTTGTACTATGACAGACCACCGATCCACATCATAAAATTTTATCTACACAAACGGGACGTCTGTGCTTAATACGGAGCAAAAACACTAGGATTCTATCATTTATTCAAATCTGGAATAAGCGCTACATAAGGAAAAATTGCCATTTGTCATTTAACTGGTGGGACAAGTGCTGGTTTATATTCTGTGAAATGGCAGCTGGAATAAAATACATCTTCCAGAAGGAACTGTTCGATGCACTTGATGAACGCATTTTATCCGTGTGCAATGTTAGCAAATTGCATAAAAGGAAAAAAACGTCTTACTTGTGTATCGTTTCTACGATCAAACCCAGTGTTATAGTTAGTGTTTGCCAGATAAAACAGTACGACAAAGCCGTATATAAGAAAAAGCGTTCCTGGTCATTGGAGGAGATAAAGTGCGTCGATGGTCGCAACGAAGCTACGGATACGCACGACTTCGATATGTTGCTGGATAAACCGTATCGATGGTTTGCAGCCAATCTACATGAACGACAAAATTTCATTACGGTTTTATGGAAACAAATTCATAAGCATTGCACCGTTGGAGAGAAGGCCGTCTTCAAAAACATCCCCAAACAGTGGCTTTCGGAAAAATCGCCGGAAAAACAAATTGATGAAAAATACCCCAATCACGGGGGCGCAGTTTCTGCGGACGATGAAGATGAAATTGAAGGGTTTGAGAATGAGGATTTCCACGCCCTGACCGATAAGGAAGAAGCGCACCTTAGTAAACTTGTTGCAGAATGCGATTACGCGATCAGCAATGCTGAATTGTTTATGGATGATTTGAGTCATAACCTTTTGCAGCTGGATGGTGCAAATATACAAAGCGTTCTAGAGTCAGAAAAACAAGTCCAAATGCTAATGGAAAGGATCGAAGAAGCGATTAAAGAAGCTGAAAAGGTAGAGAAACGGCTAGACGACTACGACGAAATACTTTGTCACGTAAGAGATACGATGGAAAAGATGGGAGAAAAGAATCAAATGATTGAGATTGCTAATACCAACAATGTTCGACTGTTGCTAGAACTGGAAAAAGTAGTTACGCAGCTCGATTTGCCGCATGTTCACCAGCTTGCGCTGACAGATACTGATCTAACTCCAAAGGGTTTGCCAGCAGCTATAGCAGCAGGGAAAGCACTGCAGATGGCAATGAACAGTGACATCGACCCAGCACTTTTGCGCCTTACAGCTGTTCAAGATCAGCGCAAAAGATTCGAAAAATGGAAGGCAAAATTTTCGCAAACAATAAGCCGTCATTTGAATAATCTATTCATCCATCTTGGCAATCTTGGAGATTCGCAAACACCTTTCACAAATGAATTGTCGCTTCCAAAGCACCAGAACGTGCATAAAGAGCTATGTACGTTCATGGAGCTTATGCACTGGATGAAAACTATGGATAGAAAGGCATACGATGCCCTTATTAAAGTTTACACTGCTTCATTAAGCAAAGTTTACGACCGGGACATTCAGATATTTTTCGAAAACGCTAAACAAGCACTGACACTAAAGCAATTCAGCTCTAGAGAGGATATTAACAATAGTTCAATAAGCAACAAATTAAAACTTGGTCCACAATCAAACAAACAACCAGCACAGCCGTACGGCATTTTAGGTACCAGCAAAGAGATGTGGTCTCCAGGCGCAGAAGCAATTGAGCGGCAACGATTTGATTCAATTTTGGAAAAGGTGCTTGCGGAACTAGAACCAGTGGCATTAAGCGAACAGCATTTTTGCATTGCGTTTTTTCAATTGGACGTAATTAGTCCTACGGCTAAAAATACGCAAACAACACTGGATGCTGCTAGTAACGAGACAGTGAACCAAAAGGATGAACGAGATACAGCTCCACACATTCCACAGCGAAGGCTTGATCGTCAAATTAACGAAGATGTCCGCCGTATGATGGGGGAATTATTTGCTAACCTTGAAACGGAAATAAACAATTTTATCTTGAGTTTTGAAAAACTAGATAACTAGTAAGTACACTGGAAAGATGACTATGGAAGTAATTTTCCTTCGAAAAATATATACAACATAATTTAAATTGTTTAACTATTTCTTTTAGCTACTCATTGTACGTGCTAGTGCGTCTTACACAACATGTAATGTCGGCCCAAGACGCACAGTCCTTTCTAAGCATGACGTTTGCTTCAGCTCTTATACACGTGAAACGAAGCTTTGATAAATTTATGCAATCACAGTTGCAGTCAATTGATGAATCTAAGCTTCCGAAGCGCTCTAAATGTGGCCTTCTACCTTACGTGGAAAACTTTGAAGAATTCGCCGTAACCGCTGAAAACATTTTTAAGAAAACGGAGCGCCGAAATGATCTTGATAAATGGTACCTTAAACTGGTGGAAGCTATTTTCGAACGCATTCCTGTGCACGCCGCCGAACATTCAAAAACGCCGCACCAAGTAGTAAAAATGGAAAACTATCATCGAATGCACTCCACGTTATCTCAACTAAAGATTCCAGTTTTGGAATCATTGCGAAAGGAAGCAAAAACACGATATAATGATGCACAGAAAGCATACGTTACTAAATACTTTGGCCGGCCGCTAGAACGACTAAACGTAAGGATTATTGTGTGAAGAGAAGCTGTCATAATTTATATGCAGACATATATTTAATCAATGGTTCTATAATTACAGCAATTTTTCGAAGGAATACAAGTGCGTGTGCAGCAAGGTGTGAAAGATACCGAAATTAGCTACCAAATGGCGTACTCTAAGCAAGAATTACGTAAAGTAATAAGTCTTTATCCAGCCCGTGAAGTAAAGAAGGGACTTGAGCAACTGTACAAAAAGGTAGAAAAACATCTTTGTGAGGAAGAAAACTTGCTACAAGTAGTGTGGCGAGCTATGCAGCAGGAATTTATAAACCAATACAACTCATTAGAGCAATGGATCCAACGTTGTTATGCCGGTTCAATGATAACTCTAGAGTTTACCATCAACGACCTGTTGGATTTTTTCTCTGAGATAGCACAGTCACATTAGGCCGAAGAAGAGCTCCAGGACATAATTAAAACGTTTATTAAACAGCCCATCCATACAAGTCGAAGAGTGCTTCGGTTTTAATAAACTGGCCCATCGTCTAAATTATCGTCTTCGTCATTATATGCTTCGCCGTTATCGAAATAGTTATTACCATAATCATTGTCGTCATCCATCTCTTCATCAACCAATTCTTCATCAGCATCATCGCCATCTTTTTCATCTTCCGAGTCACTTTTCTCTTTTTTAACAATATCCGAACGGTCGCCAGATGATTCTTTCTGTTCTAGTGCTTTTAGCTTCGCATCAATATCAGCGGCACTTCGCTGTCGCTTTGCATTTGTTGGTCCCAATGAATTTTTCACTCGTTTGTAGCTCGGTTTTAGTTCCGCAGGCATTAGTTTCCAAAGAAAATCTCCCTCTCGCTTAGTTTTCGGATCGTTCTCTATAACATTCTGAAATGAATCCACAGCATAAAGATGAGCGAAATCAGGCACATTGTACGTTGATGTGGCACGGAGTGGTACTTACAATTACTTTATCGCTGTATCGCTGTACATGAAGTTTAGAACTTTTCTTTGTAGTGTAGTAGGTCGATTCACGTAGATACGAGATAAAATCTTCTTTCCAGAGTATTTTGTAAGTCCGATCGGCGCTAGACTAAGGCGAATGTGGAATATGTAGTAGGAATTTTGTCTCGCGACGATCCTGCGCTACCAATCTTACCTCCAAAGGTACAGGTTTCGCTAGCAATGCTGGATACAACGGAGGTGGAGCTGCCGATGTTACGGTCTGCATTTCTTTGCTTGTGACTCCCAAAGATTGCAGTTGCTCTTGCGTCAAGGTCCCATTTGTTTTACCACGACCTCTTCCAGCCATATCTGCACGAAAATGTTCAATTAGCGTTACTAATCTTAGCTTTACTAATCATAACCATGTACATTATATACCTTCGTTTAATGCAGTAACTTGCTAGCGATTATCGAGAAATGTGATGATTTGCTTTGCTAAACACTAGAGCGGCTCCCGTAGTAAGCGAGCTTTGCATACGATCAATAATATGCGGCAATGCTGGCTAGTTATTTTCATCACCCAATGTTATTAACATTTCAATTGTAAACATCATAATGTCATTCAAATTTAGACGTTTTCTGTCATGTTGTGCAACAGTGTTGCCAGAACAATTAGTCTGATATTTTTGAAAAATTCTTTCGTATGCTTTACATGACTTGTAATTCTTCATGCACATTTTAGCTGTTCAAATATAAATACAAATACAAATATAGCTGTATGATGGAATACAAAAATGATTGTACTTATACACTTTAATTCATTGCATAGGTTCGGTTATGCGATACAAAAATTCGACATCATTTTGGCTTATCGCGTAATGAATGCGGTTGGCTGCTGATCAGCTGGTGATTACGCAAGTTTTTTTTTTGTAGACAAACGTAAACAAACTTTGCTCGTTCCATTCATGTAATGCTTATCTTTCCGATTTGTTGAGTGCGTCTGCATTTCAAAAATAACTATCGTGGGGGCCAAATAGTGTGGAAAAAGTTTGAGGAAATAATTGCGATATTCAATTGCATATAACAATCATTCTGTGATGAGAGGAGTTTGGAAACTGCTGTTTGGGCGATATCTTCTAGTTACTAATACTATTAGTTCCGGTGTACTGATGCTGGCGGGAGATGTTGCAGCTCAAGAAATTGAACGACGACAGGAGAAAACTACATCGGCTTCAGAAGGCCTCGAAAGGCAGCGAGCCTGTAAGCATTACTGTTCCCCTTTTCAGGGCTATTAGCAATTTTTTTATTATAGTTTATTTTTTATGTTTCATGGCACAGTAAATATGACATTGGTAGGACTTTCCCAAGGCCCGCTGCATCATTATCTTTACAAATGGATGGACGCATATCTTCCCGGCGCTACCGTACGAACAGTGCTCAAAAAGATTGCTATCGATCAGCTTGTTATATCACCCATCTTCATCGTTACATATTTATACAGCGCTGGTCTTCTAGAAGGTGCTTCTGTAAGGGACTGTAACGCCGAACTGCGCTACAAGTACTGGACTATCTATACAGCGGATTGGCTTGTTTGGCCTCCGACACAGTTTATAAACTTCTACTTACTTAGCCCAAAATATCGTGTCCTTTATATTAATGCCATTACCATGCTGTACAATGTGTTTCTCTGCTACATCAAACATAACGATGATTTCATTTCTGAGATAACACAAAAAATGAAATCGATAAAGCAGGAATGATATGAACAGTGAAATCGGCAACAATCGACAGCTTAACACACATACATGGAAATAATTCTACTGATTATTTTTTCCCTATTTATTGTTTTATTTTACCCGCACGCTATATTGAAATCTTTCACTATTCCTTCTATTGTTACGTTGCCTATGGTCAAATATTTGTTTAAAGATGGAAGCTGTTTAGATTTAATACAAGAACAGTATTTTCTCTTAGGCCTATCAGCAACTAGGTAAGCGCAGAGTAATACTTTGCCAGCTGAAATCTATAGGAGCTTTCATCCGGCCAGCGACAAAGTACCGCTATCATTTTGTTTTTCATATTTGTCCTAATTGTACAATGTCTAGAACAGTTATTATCTTACAGCACTTTTTTATGGCAGAATAGAAATAAAGTATTTATTTAAAATTGCATCAGCTTTGAGCAAATGTTTCTAGTTTCCGACCAATGCAAAACTTTCTAATTACTTCGCAACTAGAACTGAGCAACAAATGTACAGCAGTTCTGTTTTAAAATATAATACGTTTTATCTACTCGATTATTTTAGCGCCGTACGAATTCCATTGAGCAAGAGAAGTCGCATTTATGAAACCCCAACGCCATTTTTGTCGTGGGTTAGTAGGTTCGCACGGATTCACGAACACTTCTCGGTTATTCGGGTTCATATCGAGGCATCGATTATTTTTGCCCTGTTTTAACATCTGCGTCTCAGGTTCATACCGCCACAACTGATTGCCTTGCCCGCCGTGACAATGGTACAGTAGAATTTTGGCATTTGGCACACTCTCCGATACGTCCCAGCAAAGCTCACCGAACTTGATACGTAGATCGCGATGCCAGGATAGTTGGAAAAACTGATTCGGCTGTGGTTGTTTTTTGTCCTCAGCGCAAGAGTACAACCCAATTGTTTGTTTTTCGCCATGATTTAACGTATCCACGCAGAGGGCTGCATTGGCGACGCTCTGTATGGCGCCGTTCGCAAAGTCTGGTGGCTCTATTGGGGGATACTTCTCAATCAGATCGAAGGCCACTTGGGTCATAAACCATTTGAATGGTTTGCACTGCAGTTTCTCGCGTATCGCCAGCTGTCGTGAAATATCTCCTACGTCCGTATTTTCATATTTCTTGCGATCGCGCATGTACAGATATTCCTTGTATTCGTCCATCCAGACTTCGGCCACACGTTTGTAGTTTCGCGTGAGGAAATCTTTCTTGCGCGGATTGCCGAACGGAGCGTATCCGCGATATATGTGACCGACGCGCGAGCATGGAGCATCGTACATCTTGCCACCACATTGCCATATTTTAAAACTCAGCTCATACTGTTCTCCACCCCAGATGTCCAGGCCCTCATCGTAGCCTCCGATTTCCCAGAAAAATTTTGCACTTATTGCAAACAGTCCGCCGGCCATTACTGGACTTTCGAATGGTTCAGTGGGATTTTGCAAATCTCTCGGCAAAAGTGGTAGACGCTTGTAGAAAAATTTCCAATCGAACGCACCTCTGGCTCCTTCGTCCTGCGCTCGGTACTCGAACGTATCCCAATCGATTACATCGATGAAAGGACAGACACATGTGCGATAGTCTTCGGCAATAGGTTCCAGCAATGGAGGCAACCAATTCACGTTGGCTTCCGTGTGGGAATCCAGGAAAATAAGCACATCAGCTGTAGCAATTTTAGCACCAGCCAGTCGAGCAGTAATTAACCCTGAGCGTTCTGGCAATCTTACTACTTTCACTTTTGGCATATTTTCGGTGACGTATTCATCCAGCTGTTGCTTCAGGAACTCCTTTGTGCTACAGTCATCAACGAGGATAATTTCAGCGATGAGCTCCGGAGGCGACCGCAGCAAGACACTGGAAGCAGTCCGTAACAGAGTACTCCAATGTTCGTTGTAGAATGGAACGACGACACTTACAGTGGGAAGTTCACTCAAGTACTGTTTTTTTCGGCATCCCCGATGCCGTATATCGGGAAGCGATCTATTAAGAGAAATTTTATCGCTTAATACTGCATTGAATCCATTCTTTTTGAATAGTTTATCCTTCATCTCATGTTCGCTTTTATCAAGCTGGCCTGCTTTTCCATGTTCCCCGATACCGCTCCGCTTGGCTTCTTCATGGATGAGATCATAGTTATGCCAATCGATCCGCTTCTGATGCACATTCTTAGATGGATTGTTGAAGAAGGATCCTTCTCTTGCGTGTGATTCCTTCTGCATTTGTGCTTCCGGTCCAAACACCCCATCCAGAGTATGTTTAGCATTGTCGCTAAATGAACGGATTAGCAATGTAATAAACAACAACGCTCCTCCTGATACAAACAAGTACTTTATCAGCGTACGTACGTTTCTCCTCATCTCCGAGCTGCACCCCTGCAAAGAGAATACCACCAACAATCAAATATTATGGCTAAAAATGTATAATACTACTCATAAATACCACTCGTGTGCCGATATCGCTATCGTGACTAACCTTTTCAATATGATGAGCTGGCAATTGTGCCCCAATGCAGCCACACACTTGGACAAACAATTCACTTGCTTTCAGAACGAGGTAATAATGCTACACGGTGCAGAAAGCATAGCAAATAAGAACTCCACACGGTTCATTCTTCGCTCGGAGACCAGATGGCTTTCAATCTGTAGAAAATTTAACCAGCGACGCCTTTCACTGAATCGAAGAGGCAGGCAATGATAAAAACAACAAATCACAAAAAGAAGCTCCAAACCGGTATAACGGGACTTCTTGGCAAGTTATGCTCAAACAATCACTTTGGTAATTTAAAGGAAAATTCCTTTTTTTCTGTTCGAGGAAGACTATTTCCTTGCCATTGATCAACACTGCAGGAGCATTTCAGTTGCTAAAGGTGATTATATCGCTCTATTATTGTTTATGCTGAGCAAGATGGCAACAAGTGGTTCGCGTCATTAGATGTTTCCGGTGAATTCATTTGACATTTATATGAATTGTGTTTTGTTTGTATACCGGACGCTGGAGGAGTAGCATGTACAGTCATTCGTTATCGAAATAATTTACCGAAATTAATATGAAGATGTGGCCTAATCCAATTAATTATTATGAATAATGCTGGTAGTCCAATTGCGAGAAAATTGCACAATCCATCTCGCACAGAGGCATCAATGAATCATCCGCCGCCCCTTTACGATTTGTTCCAGCTGTCGCATCCATTCCGCGTCTGCCGTCAGAATGCTCACCGAAGAGCTCAGCAGGACAGGGTGGTGGTTCAATCGCGACATTATTGTAGCATCTCCTCAAGGGTAGTTGATCGATCACTGGCGATTTGTAGCAAGCGGTGGTGTTATACAGAGCAGAATCTGGTTCAGCACCTTTACACGCATCATTGAGCACTGTAGTAAAAGCAACCACAATAGCAGTAACACCAGCGAGAGCAATGTTACAGACGACGAGGTTTCCCGCCGTCTCTGGGCAAGTTACCAGCGTCAACAAACAGCTTAACACGTTCAGCCCGGTGGCAGACCCCAGAGCCTGTCATTGAACTTTCCCGTATGCCTGTGGCCCTGGGGCCCGCCATTGGTCTTTGGCTAAGGAAACAAAAAACATTGCGAACAACTGTACTCCACTCGCATGAATAGCAGCAGTGGGCAAGTAAAAGAGCGGTGTTCTAAGAATTATGGCGGTTGGTAAAAACCTCATCCTACACACAGCGGCGGATGTAACGGTAGACGAACCAGGCGGTCGCCTACCTGCCGATCTGCCGATATCGGCCCTGCCGATTCAGGGGTCCCGTAGATCGGTAGTCTATAGTATGCAGTATGTATACAAGTGGACAGAGTACTAGTTCCTAGGGCCTCCGCGATAATGAACGTGGGACCCCGAGACTGGCGAATCATTTGCACCCCCTCCCCCCGCACTGTCAGCAATTTAAGTAGCCTGTAAAATCTCCCAACAGTTGATTGCCAGAACACCCCCCCCCCCCCCCCCCCGAGTGAAGCAATACCTGTCGGAGATCGGGTGTCCAACATAGATGGTAGGTTGCAATCAGCCACCGGGCTATGTTATGATGGCGTGCTCCAGGCTCGTGAGCAGGCTAACAAGAGACGGCGATACGTCTCATTAAGTTCCCGAAAAACATGAAAGATAAGAACGAATGCACCAACCTAAAATGGATGAAAAGTAATTTTGCATATAATTCCCTACGATAGACAATAATTAGAAGCTGTTCAAATGTAGTTTATATTTTTAATTAAGAAGAAAATGCAATTGTTCTTACTTGTGTCTATTATCTTTTATTTCGCTGTAAAATGTTTAACAAAAAATTGTAATGTCTTAATCCATAAGATTTCGTTACAACTATGTATCGCTTTTTAGTTTCTAAGCATTCTTTTTTATTTAATATAATTTCAGTATGAATCGCCATCGTCGTAATTTGTCATTATTTCCTATTTATTACCCACCGTTCTTATACTGATGCGTCGATTTCAAAGGTGTTACTGAGAGATCGACAAACGTTCCATATTCATGGTTTATGTTCAAAAGTCGCATTAATGGTCATTTTTATTTGTATGTGCTGTTATTCTGAACTGGACATGGCCAAAAACACTGGCATACAATAGTCTGCATTAGACGAACATGTAGTTTTGACAGAAAATGACAGGAAAAGACAGTTTTTGTGGGAAACGTTTCAAGAAAGACAAAGCCATTAAATAAGCAAAAGTTTATAAATAAACTCGTCCATAGTTCCGGCAACGTTATAAAATCATACAAAATAATACAGGTTTTTGCAGTATTATACAAAAAGTAAACGATACATAAGTAAGGAAAGAATGCATGACACAAATACATCAAGAATATTTGTCTAAACATGAAGATCAAGTATAAATAAGCAAAAAGCAAACATAATCTCTAACGGGACAAAAGAGCCTCATAATTTAACGGCGTCTAAACGAAAAGTAAGTTTGATGGATTTTCTCGCCCCATTTCTTTCAACAACTCACTGTCGGTGTTAGAAAGTAGCAGTGTTGCAGCAGAAGAATTGCATAATGTAGCGCATATCTTATCAAAAGATTCTTTTGTTATCTCAGTAGCAGGTAAGGATGCGACTTCATGGTATCTAAAAATGAAAAAAAAAACATTTAAATTACATTTTAATGTTGTCCATTGAAGCTCATCTTTTTTTATTAAACCTAGACTAAATGGCTTACGTTTTGGATTTGTATTTTTCCTGTATTGCTTGTTGTTGCATTGTTACTGCATCAACATGAGTTTTGTTTAGATCTAAAATTATGTCTCTCATGTCGACCAATTTGTAACCAGTATTATTCTCTAACATCTTCGACCACATCGGTAAATCGAGAGTGCGTCTTGCTAATGCCAAAGCACCGGCTGCAATTTTGGATGGCATATACGTTAGGAATGGATCTGCTTCCAGCAATGACAACTCGCAAAGATACTGCAAAATGAAAATCGAAATGAATTCACAATGGTCTCGAAAACAAGTGAAATACATAAGGAAGCTTAAATATTACCATTGTTAAATATTTAACTTTATCGGGTACGTCGTTCATCACACAGTAGGTATTAGTAAATACCAACGAAGTTGGTACCGTCAAATCAAATGAAAGAACCTTCAGTATGAGCTGCTCCATTCGCAACACTTGGGTCTTGGTGTACGTATCATCTGTTATGTAAACAAACTCGCTCACGTCCGGTGGATAGATTTCCTCGTACTTGCTGCGATTGGTGATGGAAGTGAGATTTTTATAAAATAATGCGTTTAATACTTATGCTATGCTATGCTTACGCTGCGATAAACATGGCGGCTGTGCCTACCAACTGAAGCTTGGCACGAACTACCGACATGAAGCTAAGGAATCGATCGATGTAAGATACGGCAAGGGCAAGTGTTTCTCCCTGCAGTTTGTATTCTTCGGAAACCTCCACCAACCAATCGACCAGAATTGTGCGCATAGAATGGGTTATGTCAGTCTGTTTAAGCATATATCCCGGCTTCGGACGATTGCGCTTTTCGGCTTCTTTAAGATAAAGTAGTATGTCTTCCTGGTACTCCTCTACCTCGAAGAAACGCTCGCGATCGTTCCTAGGGATGGGTCCTTCTTCGACAATTATGCTAGTCGACTTGTCTATTGACATTGGAGAAAAGTTTTCTCCCACTGACATGGGAGTTTCGAGCAGTTCTGCATGTTTTAGCTCTTGCAAAGGAGCGCTACGGATACCAAGAATGTATAATTACCATTATTACCAACTTCTTTGCTTTTCTATCTTGCCTCGTAACTTTCATCCAACTACTTACCGCTTCTCTAGGATCGCGTCATCTTTCTTAGGGACACACATTTCCTTTACATTTTCTTTCGACTCGTCGTATATCTCGAACCCTTTGAATGGTTCATTTGGAACGGATGATTTCTTAACAGCCTTAACCTGTATATTCTGCTTAGCTTCCACAGCATTCTCGTCACTCACTTTTCCAGACTTAGGCAACAGAACAGCACCGCCTGGACGTAGATTTTTTACTTTGCCCTCCTTTACCTGTCATTAATGGTTAAATAATTTGTTTTGTTTCTTTAGCTACACATGTCTTGCAAAGGCAGCTAATTTGAGTTTGAACTTACAGTCTTTTCCATATTCGCCACATTGCTTTGGACATTGCTGAGAACGCTGAACATAGTCCGTTGTTGCTGGTGCTGAATGCCAATGGAATGTAAAATAACATTTTTTCCAGCTGGTAGCCCCCCAGCGCCATTGTTAGATGCCAGGATTGCGTTTTTCTTTCCTCCCACAGGCGCCAGCACGCGGTTCTCCTTTTCCAAATCTTCATGAATTCGGAACGCCGCCATTTTTAACACTATTCTGAATACCTTTCGCACAGTTAACCAACTTACTATTCGTTGCTTCTTTACTTTTCTAAGCAGGAAAATAGTTGATTAGTTTTGCGAGTCTAAGGTTGCTTCGCGTAAGACGAAGGAAGCTTCGTTGTATGTATGTGTGTGTGGGCTTCGCCAACTATATACGCACTTGAATGCTTCAGGTTGTTATTAGTTTAGATATTTCTGCAGATTGTCACCAGTTTATTCAATTGCGTCTATCTTGCAATATATGTATATATATAGAGGACAAAACCTATAAATGCTGAGACATTCAAGCAAATAACGCTGTAAGCAGATTAGTGCGTGCGTGCCGAACTTAGCGCTTGGCTTGAGAATGCTTCTTAGCGCATTATTTTTAGATATGGGGTAATTTCATACAACTATGAAACAAATTTCCCTCAAATATAATGTAATTTTAACATCATATCGAAACAAACACTCAATCACTAATACGGGACATAGGACACGAACAAAACTAGAACTACGTCGAAGTGCTTGACGAGAAAGCGCTTCCTTTTTTAAACAGGGAAGAAAATGGAGGCAAACGAATCAAACAGCTGTCGGCAACGGTTTTTCGGTCTCACCTCAGTCAATGGTTTGCAATATACTGTGCGGCGTTGTGACGTCACAGTGGTTCATATGGTCGAGTTGAACCAAGGTAGATTAAAGAGATCAGGTGGTGGAGACAAGGTGGATAAAACATGTTAGGTGTTTTACATATTCAGATCTGCTTTATCCGTAGAGTTGGCAACCAAATTTACAAACGTAAGTTGGCAAACCGGCATACCCGAGTATTCCACACGTTTTGACCAAGGATAATGTATTTAGAAGGTTGATTTTTATCGCTTTTGCTGGGCGACATTTTGGGGGACATCTGTCACTCTCTGCATACAAATTTCATTACCCCGCACCAGCCCTCCCTGATTTTTATACCGGAGCCCACGGAACAGTTATCCCAAGTGACATTTGCTCGAAAGTGTTTTTCCATATCTGCTCGATTAGTACTCGATACGCCTGAAATTGTAAATTTGTGTGTGATCAAGTGTATTGAAAGCGCTAAGATTTGGTGAGTTCGTAAATTTGACTTTCTTCTATCGATGCACGATGCCGTCGAGCCCATTTTACATTCGTAGCTTTGATTTTTTATGAAAAACAAAAGCAAATTTTGTGTGATGTTATTTTATAAAAAATCGATATTATATATGTTTAAAATGGCTCCATGACCAACTATAACGATAGGAAACATCATTTTCGAGCGAATCTAAAAGAAAACAACGAAAAAGCCGCATCACAGTTGATTTTAAAGGCCTTTTTCTATATTCCCTTAAACTGGTGCAGTTTAAAGGAAGTTTAAGGCTCCAGTTTAAGGGAATTTGCTCGAATTCCCGATTATTCGTGCTCGAAAATGTCAGTTGGGATGTCATGACGAGAAATGTCATTTTACTCTGAACAAATTCACCTTGTCATATTAAAACATCTTGGTTTCTGTCGTGATCGATGGACATTTTTCTTCACTTTTATCTATTTTTTCACTTTTATCAAACTTTTTTCTTTATTTCCTCGCTTTCAACCTCCCCACAACCTTACTTCAATTGATCAACCACAAGACTGTCGTCCGTCTTCCCCAACTTCCTTTACTTTCCAGTTTCGCCCGGCCTGTCTTGCGCTTGACGCTCTTTCACCCTTGCAAGCAAATTGCTTGATTAAATATTTTCTTGCAAGGGTAATTCAATTTTTGTTTTGAATATTACTATTAACCGTTCCTATCAGTATTAATCCTTCTCATTCAACTGATATATTAGTTTATCGCCTGTTTCCTTTTTTATTTATTTTTTTATTATTATTTCGCTGTCCTATCTCAATCCCTACAGTTTCATATGTAAACAATGCGTTCTTTCTTTTAATGCCGTAACCCAAATAGCCAGAATTGCTTAAGCAGCTCATTTTGGCCCGCTAAAGATCGCTGCTCTAATTCGCCTTTTTCAGTAGATAAACCCCAAGTGCCACAAATCCACTAAAAGACCACTAAACGGCTTCTGAACGACTCAAGCTCTCTAACTAAACGGAATATAGAATGACTTCGTTTAGCAGGCGGCAAACGACTCATGCATTCTAAAAATAGCAGAAAAGCTGGTGGCGCTATCTGATAGTGGGATACCCCAACCAGTTGAGAGCTTCATCGCTTGGAGGAGAACTTTCTCATTTCTTCTGTACTGTTGTATGGTTTCGCATTGAAGTTATGCATTGCTAGAACTAGAACGGCGATACGATTGTTTAAATACTAAACTCCAACGGAAACCACCAGCTCTGAGGCGAATGAGATTTGAGTAATGGTCGTTGGTGTTGATACCCACGTATCTGACCACACGACCATTCACATAGATTTTTGCTCAGAAAATTAGAAGGCTATATAGGTCATGATAAGATGAAACTTGTCGAAACACATTGCAAGAAAAGGATAGCAATATAATGATGAGTTGTAATAACGCCATCTATTGATCAAACCAATGAAGCTCTGGAGCTTTCATTTTTTTCTATGGATATTCAATTTTCCAGTCGTTTAAGCTTAATCTGTGGCGCTTGGGATCCGTGCGAGGTCGAGTCCCGAAGAGCCCGGATAATCAACGCTCCACTGTACACTCTTCTATTTCATCATTTCATTCAACGGTAGATTTGAAATTTTAAATTGCTTGAATTTTACTTGATAATAAGCACAATACGAAAAGAAGAAGAAGATAAACGTCATTCTCCATACAAAATGTATGGAATACCCGGATATGCTGGTTGCCAACTTACGTGGTAAAATAAACTAAATCAAAATAAAATACAGTGGAGCGCCGTTTATCCGCCCAAGCGCTACATATTAAGCTTAAACGACTGGAAAATTGAATATTCATAGAAAAAAATGAAAGCTCCAGAGCTTCATTGGTTTGATCAATAGATGGCGTTATTACAACTCATCATTATATTGCTATCCTTTTCTTGCAATGTGTTTCGACAAGTTTCATCTTATCATGACCTATGTAGCCTTCTAACTTTCTGAGCAAAAATCTATATGAATGGTCGTGTGGTCAGATACGTGGGTATCAACACCAACGACCATTATTCAAATCTCACTTGCTTCAGTGCTGGTGGATTCCGTTGGAGTTTACACAGACCACTGATTGATCTCAAATATCGAGTAAAATTGTGAATGTTTTGGATAGACTTTGGAGTGAGTACAAAGAAAAATCATCAAAGCATCCAGTTTGTTATGGATCTAACTGTCAAACCAGATTTTCTTCCTCTTTTCGTTTTTTAGACATCAAATTGCACTACATAATCCCACCTGATGTATCAACTCACTTTGATAGATTCCAAAATCGAATGACAGTATTTTCCTCCGTGTAATAAGACCTTAACGGTTTTAAAATAATCCAAGGTCTCCCTAATATGATGACCCTCCCCCAAAGGACGCACCTAATCTCCTTAATACACCTTGCATCGAACATTTATTTTGTGAACTGTCATTTGATCTTTCCAAACCATATCCTTGATTTGACTCTGTGCGTGTGATTTGTCAAAGCTTTTCTCATGACAGCAATAAGAGGGCTGCGTTTTTATAGTTTCGAGCAATTCCTTCCAAAAACTTCGAAATCGCTATGAAAATCTTGTAAAAAAAACATTTTCCAAACATACAAAGTTGCTTCTGCAATCTTGCCAATGTGCAGTTTTGTGTTTGCCTATTCTTCTCAGCTCGGTGTGTGTGCTAACATCCAGCTCTGTTGCAAATCACTCTTTCCTCTGGGTATCTCTTGGGATCCTTGGGTACAAAAAATAATGTTTGCTGCAAAACAATAATTAACACGTTCAGCAGCACTTCTTCAGGTAAGTTGTTATTTGTGCCTAAATTGTATTACTTAAGCTGACAATTGAAGTGCGTGGTTTTGTCAATTTAGAAAGAAACAATATTAGCTGCAAAAAATACTCTTAATAAATGTATTGCTTTCTGTGATTTTGCGTGAGTATGTGATAGCTAATACAGTGGATGTATGTTTTCAAACATCTAAAGCTGCTAGATATTCATTTCAATGTCGCATCCGCAATGGTATTATGTATATAGTTTAAAATGAGACTTGTGATCATGTGGGGGTAAAAGTAAATCACTGGGAACTCAACATTCTAGGTGTTTATTTATGTGACTCAATCCTATCGCATTTAAGTGACAGATTAAGGCTGGACTTCTACAGTTGCTGCATAATCAAATCACGCGTACATGCATTTAATGATAAATCTTTTCTTTTCTTTATTTAACAGATCTTCGTCGTACTTCCAAGAAAAGTATACCAGCGTTTGAGTGGGGCCAGATGAATTGACATTCAATCGTCGACCTGTTCCGGGAACGGAGAGCAATCGATTAACCCGTATATGGTGTAGCGCCGCATATCATCTCTTTGTGTCATCAGTTCTTAATTAACTTCAAGTTTGACCTACAACATCTGACTACTGAATCTTGCGTAATGATAACAAAAAATTGACGAACGGACATAGACAACACACTAGTGGCGATTTGTTGTACATTTTGGATCGCGCAGAAACATTGTTAGCAGCCCCGATTGATCTCAGTCGAACAAACTACAACAACAGTGTGAGTCTCGTCGCGGGATGCATTATTTTGGAGCAACTCTTTCATTGCCTGTACTGGCATTATCACTTTCAAGGCATGAGTCATCATCTGTTATCAGAAAGCCTGTGTCGTTTGAAAGGCCCACGGTTTGTCCAGTGTTCAACCAGCAACCGCTAGTTCAGTAATCAAGCGAGCGGAGCGAGTTAATCATACTAGCAACAAACTGTTATCTGTTCCAAAGCTGAGAATAAGTAAAGATTAAAGGTGGTTACCTTCTGTTACGTGATAAGTCCCGAACGAAGTGTCCCGAAAAACTGTGAATGCAACCGACCTGTTATGCGAGAACTTGATACAATCTAGAACAGCGAACAGTTAGACACATTTTTTTGAAACAATTATACAGTATCTGTGCTACTGCTTGTGCATCTAAGCGGAGCCGTGCGTGTGTGTTTGTGTAATAAGGACACATTAGTGCAAAGAAGAACGTATAACAGTCCAATCATGAAACAATGTCGCCAACGATGATAACCATCATACACTGCTTGGCTATCGGTATACTGATATTTTGGTGCGGAAAATGGATCATTCATCTGACTGCCATCACGTATGGGAAGATAAAACTACATAAAAAAGCATCCCAACAGCCGCGAGAAACTCCGTATCCCTCGGTGTCGATTCTGAAGCCGCTAATGGGAGTCGATCCAAATTTACAGAACAATTTGGAAACCTTTTTCCTCATGGACTATCCGGTCTACGAGCTGCTTTTTTGCATCGAATCCCCGGATGACCCAGCGGTTGAAGTTGTCAAACGATTATGTGATAAATATCCCAGCATCGAAGCTAAGCTTCTTGTCGGCGGCTCGAACGTGGGAGTAAACCCAAAGATAAATAATCTCTATCCGGGCTATATGCAGGCTCAATATGAGCTAATAATGATTTCCGATGCAGGTATCCGGATGAAGAGTGACACATTGACCGACATGGTGAACCATATGACGGAAAAGGTTGGATTAGTGCATCAGATGCCGTTCGTATGCGACCGAGAGGGGTTTGCAGCAGCGTTTGAGAAAATATACTTCGGCACAGTGCAGTCCCGGATCTACTTGTGTGCAGATCTCCTCGGTATTAACTGTCATACGGGAATGTCCTGTTTAATGCGCAAAGACGTGCTAGATCAACTGGGAGGTGTCCAGGCGTTTGGTTGCTATCTGGCCGAAGATTTCTTTCTGGCCAAGGCATTCCACGATCATAATTGGAAGTTGACGATCAGCAGCCAGCCTGCATGGCAGAACTCTGGCATTTGTGATATTAGCAGCTTTCAGGCGCGCCTTACACGATGGGCAAAGCTGAGAGTGGCCATGGTGCCAACGACCATCCTCCTCGAGCCTATGTCAGAGTGCATCATCGTCGGTATGTTTGCTTGCGGCGCCGCGAAAGTACTCTTCCGATGGAATCCATTGGTGTTTTTCCTCATTCATACACTAGTGTGGTTTCTGTCTGACTGGGTATTGCTGTCGATTATCCAGAATGGGGCGTTACCATTTAATAAGTTTACCTTTTTCGTCGGATGGGCTTTTCGCGAGATCAGCGGACCCTACCTATTCTTTAATGCTTTATGGAATCCAGCTATCAGATGGCGAACTCGTGTGTATAAGCTTGCTTGGGGGGGCGTTGCGTACGAACTTACATCTCAAATTAAGTCATAATTTGGGCTTACGTTGTTTTATTTTCTATGCGTATGTCTCTACTATTAGAACAAATTGCGTTCATAAGGAAAAACTTCATGAGTGAGCCATTTTTTTTAAGCAAGCGCACATTTGTACGAATAATATAAATACCCCACCCGAGAGAGCATTGTATGGAATAGGTTTATACATGAACGGTGTCAGATTTTTGTTCAGTTTGTTTTTTCGTACACGATTGTTTTCCTCGTCTTAATGTCACTAGTAAATGTATGCAAACGAAAACAAATATTCGGTTTATAAATCACTCGTTATTTCACTAGAAGTATCGTAAAAACCATCGTCGTTTAATATAATATATTCAGTACATTTGTCATTTTTGCATACGGTATAAATGTTAATTTGCGATGTTGATGAAACATCTCGATCAAAGGATCACCGTGGATAAGTTTTGGTTAAACGAGTTTATGTTTTTGTGTTTACTTTACCACTGTTTGATGTATATACTATTTATAAATCTTATGAAAACTAAGTTAGAACCCACTTTGGAACAAATAAAACAATTAGCTGAACGTAACAAAGTAATGAATGTCTTGCTATACGATGTATAAAATGCTAGAGAAAGAAAATTTTCTGACATGAATGTATCTCTCTAACATATGTACAATGCTAACCATCATCCCCGTTAATGTTGTTTGATAAATGCTTTAAATTTGCGGATTTGTATTATTCACCAAACTATCGGTTCTAATCATATGAGTTTTTTGTCTGTTGGCTATTGTAGATAAGAAACCTGGGATTAACGAAATGTTCGTACTGATAACGATGCGCGTTCAAGTGAAGGCTTACAAAAAGCAAGTGTGATACGATTTAAATATTAACCGATGAAATCACATTTCTTTACCAAAGTTTTGTAACCAACCAAACGACTGTTTCTTATCAATAAGAGGTTGAACATGTGTAGCAAGATTCTTCGGTAACCTATCTTATGAATTACAAACTGTGGACGTAAATAGTAAGGAAAATAATATCTTAATAGCAAGCCACATACCAAATCATGTGAAAAGTATTAGAATACTTGTTCTTATTTTTTTTTGTTAATTACACTGGCGACAGTTCTGCTGATTCGAGTTTAACGAACTTAAAACTATATTATTAGATTGCTACAAGGAAGCATGTTCTATTAACCTAGCTTTTGTTTCTATTTGGCGTAACGATCTACGCGGTCATGCCGACCTATAAAGGCTTTCAAGACTTATTAGTACCACGCAGCCGGATAGTCACAGTCCTTGCTACGGGGGCGATGGTCCATATAAGGTTTGAGGCCATCACGAGCATGCTGTTAAGTTGTGCGAGTTGACACTGTCTACCCTAAGATAACTTGGAGCTTGAGGCATTAAAGTTACTTGATAGGCGTTTTTATAGAATAGTTGGTTGAGCTTGATGGTAGGTTCAACCCGTATGAGATTACCTGCAGACGTTGAACTAAGAATAAACATGTGTCAGAATGAAAGGAAATTAAACCGAAAGTGCGAAAAAAAACCTCATTACACGATGCTATTAGGTCGTACCATTGAAATAAAGAATAAGAACAAAAATGAACCTATTTTTGTTAAAGCATGAGACTACATTTTTAAAAGTAATGTGACAATTTTAGTCATTTAAATATTAAAATACGTTTCCAAAAAAAAATCTTCTTCCACGTTCCACAGTCTGTATATCAAATTTATGTAGAGGCTATTATTGCGTAAAAATGTAATTAAAAGTTTGCAAATAACATTCTTATGTTTAAAGGGAGACATACGTACCATAATACATTAGCGAGTATTTTTTAACAGACGAGTATATTGCATTTTGTTGTGCGGCAAACGAGATAGGCAAATTGTTGTTTATTTTTTTAACTGTAATTTGCGGAAATGACCATCTTTTTTAACTAACACAAGGAACATTTATACGGCATGCTTCTAGTATTGAACTTATCATGCTAAACGAATTTTAACGGACAGTTGTTGGATAATCCGTGGTGTTCAATTATTCGTAAATTTCCTAGAATGAAAAACCCCGGATTAACGAAGACAAGTT
Organism: Anopheles coluzzii; assembly: GCF_943734685.1. Classification (NCBI taxonomy): domain Eukaryota; kingdom Metazoa; phylum Arthropoda; class Insecta; order Diptera; family Culicidae; genus Anopheles; species Anopheles coluzzii. The sequence goes on along the minus strand of NC_064671.1, from coordinate 95,076,989 downwards.
TTTTCTCTGCTGAAGCAACAACACTCGGAATTGGTGAGAGCAGAGCACACGAGTGTTGGAAGGATCACAGGACTATAGGCCAACATCAATAGCTGCAACAACAACGTCTAATATGTCCATATTAGAAGAGTAGCACTAATTGCAAATTGTTTCAAATACGTGCGTATTGAGGAAAAGTGTATAGTTGGTGAATGTCTAGAGGAAGTGAAATAGTTGTAATGGTTCACTTTGTTGGTAAGGCATAACATGGAATAATCTCTGTCTGTTAGTTCGTGGTTCGTAGACAAAAGAAAGAAAGTATTGTGATGTTACTATGTGTACAAAAGCAAGTCCATAATATAATACCAAGCGATACCAGCTACCAAAGGAATATCTGTTTGAACCATTTTGTTATCACTGAGATTAGAGTAAGCTGCGCAGCAAGTGAAATCATATTCGTAGCCAGTCTGGAGTTGTTGCGTTTATTGCAATTTTTGCTACTTCTACAGCATCAAAGCGGGTTTGCTGAGTATGGAAGTGTCTGTGCGAGGATTCCGAGTTGCAAAGGAGGAGAGACCTGCGTGAAGACGGGTTGGCGTTTATTTATAGAACTGCTTTGCTCACTCGCATGTTGCGTACGTGTGTTGGAACATTCATAAATTTATGCTTATGTGCGCGGGCACCACGAGTCAACATGCTATCTACACCATCTGTGCATGACTTTGATGTAACAAGAATAGAGTAAGCAGCTCGTCGATTGAGATTGTAATCCACTGTGTATAGCATTTTTTGAGTGACACATAACATCATACATGAACATATTAATCTATTGGAAATGTTTTACAGACCCAGTACATATTTTTATGAGTCCAAAATGAGTCAAACAGCAGATGTTTGATCAAATCAATTTTAATATCGTTTATCTTATATCAAATTTTCTAACAAATGTGTATAGGAGTCAAATTATCGCAACGGTTGCTAGAAAATTGAACAAAGAACGCCATGCAAGGCGTCTCCATCAGCAGGATGTTGGAAATGCACCATTAATCGAAGCTGCTGGCAATGCATTACTCAATTTCGAGCGTGCGTATGTGAACGTAGTATGTGTCTGTGTATATACATGTGTGTGAAGGTGTTTGTTTTTGCCACAAGAGAAAAGAAACATGCGAGAATGCAACCATTCGAGCGATAAGCTTTTGTTGTTAGAATATGGTGGAAAAAGTGATTGCATCGGCGGTACAGTGAAGATTATGAAGTAGAGCAAAATACTAACAGAAGATTACAATGAGCACCAGGTTTCGGTAAGAGGTTTAAGAAACGTATGAAATTAATAGAAAAGTGTGACTTATTTTTCGCATTCCACTATAGGCTGAAAAAGTGCAATAATAATAGTTCCCTATCTAGTCATAGATGTGTGAGCAGGCTGCTAAAAAAGTGAAGGTCGCTAAACAAATTGCAAAGCTAAAGTAAGCTGCAACGTTTGAGCTGTGGAGTGCAGTGGAAAGTGAATAAAAAGGTCTACCTTACAATTAGCAAGAAAGTTAAATGATGAAAAATCGACCAGGAAGTTATGAAGTGAAAAGTATATATTTGTATTGCATCTGTGTGGCAAGGCAAGAAAGTTTTCTCATTTTGTAATAAGTGCCCGTAAAACACATAGAAGTGTGCCACGTTAGTTCCATTCGTGTGCATTAGTAGTGCTAGGGGAAACTGTAGTTCACATTATATCATATGTTCTACATTTCCTTTCAATAAAAGTGTAAAAGTGGATAGAATAATTGGTTTGCCAATAGCGTGCTAATGATTATCAGCTAAATTGCGACGAATATTTTTCTTGGTCGCAATTGCGTTACTCTAAAAACTTGGAGATGTACGCCAGTGAAAGCATAACCGATGGATTACAACAGTGTTGACTAGTATTCTTTGATTTAACGGTGTGGAGCACGTTGATCAGTGCAGAGTGAGGCATTGTGCAATATTTATGTACAGTGGCCACCAGGACGGTTTCCGCGGTGGAGGTGGTGTAAAACAACGGCCATTTCGAGAACCATACCGAACCGTAAGCGACGCAAAGAAAACGCTCGGTTTGATGTGCACAGAATGCCCAACACAAACGAAAGCTCGCATTCCGGCACGACTACGACGGTGGCGGCGGCAGCTGCAGCAGCAAATGCTGGGGATGACCTCGGTAGCACAGACGAGGTGAAAGTATTCAAGGACGAAGGTGATCGAGAGGATGAAAAGGCTTCGTCGGAAAATTTACTCGAGGAAAAATTTAATCTGATCGATCTTACCGAAAGTGCTGAGAACTTGGTGAAGAATTCGTCGGCTCGGCAGGACCTCAGCCCTTCTTCATATGCACCTGTTAGCCGTTCCGAGCCCACCCCAACTGGTAGCGGTACGGGTGGTGGGAGTGCCGGTACTAGCAGCGCCGGAAAACTAAATTCACCGGACCATTCGCCGGGCTTCAGCGGAATGGGTTACCTTCCCCCGTATCAGTATTCGAGCGGAACAGCCAGCGCACTGCAGGCGGCCGGTTCAATGGGCAAGGGTGCATTGGGTTTAACGCAATTTTTTTGTAACGATGATCCACTTTCTAACCCACCCCCCGCTCATTGCGGTATCCTGCCGTATCAACTAGATTCAAAAGCTATCGGTCTTTCTGCAAGGCAGTCATTGTACTCGTTCTCCACCAGCCAGTATCCGTATCCATCGATTCTATCCTCCAACATGTTGCCAGTACCGCCATCATGGCATTCGCCTTCCATGTACTCTACTGCACCTAGTTTCCGCAACTCATATCCATCTTCGCTACAGATCTACACAACGTTGGCTAGCGATCTATACTCGCGCTATCAATCCTCGCAGTCGCTGCTTAACTCGGTGCACTCGCATAACGTGCTTAATCAGAGTCTGCAACAGGTGAAACAGGAAACGGGTCTGGTTGGAGCGGGTGGAAACGGTATAGGGCAAGATTTAGGGATTGGACACAACTACAGTGTTCGGCAGCACGTGCATAGTCCGGGAAGCAAGTCCGCAGTTGTTGATCTGCCGCAGGAGTTAACGAATCGCTTCGGTCGTGCCCAGAGTGTTGGGAGTACCGGCAGTGGTGGCGGTGGTGGAGGTAGTGTCGGTAGCGCAATCGGCAACGGAGCTAGCAGTGGTGGAAGTAGCGGGAGCGGAACATCCAGTGGAGGTTCCAAGAAAAAGTGTGCATCCGAGCGAGGTCATCAGCAACAAGTGCAGCCGCAGAACCAGCAACAACCAAACCGGCCACATATCAAGAAACCTCTGAATGCATTCATGTTGTACATGAAAGAAATGCGTGCGAAAGTTGTGGCTGAATGTACGTTAAAGGAATCTGCTGCCATAAACCAGATCCTTGGTCGAAAATGGCATTCCTTGTCACGAGATGAACAGAGCGTGTACTACGACAAGGCGCGACAGGAACGTCAACTACACATGGAAATGTATCCAGGATGGACGGCTCGGGACAACTATGGATACGGCTCGAAAAAGAAACGGAAAGCGAAAAAGAAGGACCAACTGGGCAGCGAACCACCCAGCAGGTAAGTCTAAACGGTAGTTTCTGTTTTCCTTCCTGGTATAAGACATTTTATATTCTATATATATATATTCAAGTTTTGATTCGAACTAAACATAATTGAAACATATTTAGAGAATAGAGATAGACAAATAGAGAGTGAGATCGATGTAGGAAATACCCATCATTCCAACCAATTTCAAAAACTTCGTTTATTTTTAGTAAAGCGTCTTGAAGGCTAGACATATGGTTTCTACCTTATTTCATGTTTTCTGGCATGTACGACCAAATGGTGTACCGTTTATTTCGTCCAAGACATAACATAAACAACGTAACGTGTATGGTATGGTGCACAATATGAAAAAATAGCATTTGAGATGGTTTCCAAAGATAACACATGATGAAATTCAGCGTTAAAAACAATAATAAATTGCAGTTTTTTGGCTTTTACACCATACCTTGCTTTTCAATATCATTCTTGTAGCTTCTAGTGGCACTGTTCATAATATTTTGTTGGAATTGCGTCTGCAATCGATTATGCAAACATATAGTTTTTTATTTGTTTTAGTTTTTCAAAACGGTAGTATAAATTAAAGATGCCGAGATCATTATTATTATTGTTTTGCTGTAATCGCCAATACATTAGTCGTATAATATTGAAGATATTGTGTGAGTAAATGTTATTATGTAACATCATCCTCTATTGTTGGATGACTCAGCGTTGGATAATTTGATATCAAAATGTGCCTAGGAAATTAATGAATTATAAAAATACTTAAATACACTGAAGATACACTTAGATTAATTATAGTGTTTTTTATCAGGCACGCTTGCCGTTTTCCATAATACATCCCTTCCTATTATCTACCATTATATTAGCATAGCCATATGTGAAATAACTAAAACTGAAAATGAAATCAAAATACCGTCAAACGATCCACTTTATTGCAGGCGTAAGAAAATCTGTATACGTAACGAGGAATCTGACAACTACGATGGATCGCGTATGTCGGACGAGTACATGGGAAGCTATGGCACAGTGGTGTAATAAAACACCTCTAACACACCCCCACCTTCCATGCCCACAGGCCGTCACGATGATGCCTCTTTAGAGAACCGGGAGTACCGGCTGCCTATCCCTAATAGAAGTAGCACCGGCAAGAGCAACGCATGACTGCGAAGCTTTACTCAATAAGACTTCAAACGACACTTTGTATATGTGTAGGAAATATAAGCATAAGATAAATGATCGTGTGAAGTAGAGCAAAGCAAGGCAGCCTAACCCAACGATAGTACGATGTCTTTGTACGAATTTACGTGGAGATCGACGAATGTTTCACTTACCTAAACCATATTTACGTACGTCATCTGTGTGTATATCGATCGACTCTTACGTTTAACTCACCGGATTTCTTTTACTTCGTCGTACGATTATGCTAGGTAGAAAAGACCATTGGCCAAAGATAATTTAAGCAGTAATGAAGCGATGTTCTAGAAAATGCACATGTTGCAAGTAATTTATGTGCAATTAACAACTCAGAATGCACTTTTAACAAAAGTTGTGGATCATGTACAGTGTGTACTATTAATTTCTGTTTTAAGAAATTATTACAAAAATAGTTTACGAATGGTACTTAATACGGTGCCGCATTAAAACTGGAACTGTATCAAATGTAAAAGAATGTGCATTTTAGAAATTGAACAATATGTAAATGCAGTTTAGATTCAAGATGATAATGTTTTTCGGTTATACCACCGACGTAGTCGAATTAATATACCAGTACAGGGAAGCCATCGATGGCGCAATGGAAAGGCTATATACACTTCTCTAATTGTGTCTCTAATGTTTGATGCACAAGCCTTTTAGAGAGTGTTTCTTTTATGAAATATTTCATAAGATGTTTCTCACCCAGAATAAATTTTCGGTCATTTGATTTAATCATCATGCAAAAGTGTTTGTTGGCAACCAGCGCAAATAAGCTATAGTCAATCCATAAGTCAATATCTTCTAATGGGTAATGGTTGCAGGCTAGAATCTTTTTACATGCACACAAAGATGATTCCCAATCAGGCTAGAAGGGATCCTGCTTGAATATAATTATATACATACTATATATAGATATACATAATAGGTATTTTTAGCACGTAAGAGACAAATAAAAATGTGTAACAATGTAGCTGATAGTAAAAAGCCAAAATGCGAGTAATAGAACATGTCAATGTCAAATTTCGAATTGTTTATGGCATTTTAAAGCCTAGATTGCAATCGGAAGTAATAGAAGGAGGTTTTGAAACAATTTATCATTTTTGTAATGGTTTAATTTTATTACATTGCTTTGAATTCAGAGTATTCTAATTGTTTTCTTAACATCAAAAGTATCATTTTTACGTATTGATAGCAGGTTTCAATCCAATCTCATTTGCATCCAAGTGTAATATAGACGTGTTTTGTCTATTTTGTAAAAATATTTCCCCCCATGAGCATTTCCATTATCTGCCGACACTGCAGTTAAAAAATGCACAGTAAAATTCAATTCGCACTTTTTGCTTGAGATAACGTTAATCGTTATCACCTGTCAATTTGGTAAGCAAACACTTCAACCGGAACTACGTTAATTTGTTGGAGAGCGAATATTTCGTCAAAGTTGCGGTAGATACATTTTTACAGATAACGAGGGTGTCGAACCGTCTGTTCGAACTCACTTCCACTGGATTGTAACCCAACAATAGATGAGACCGGAACAAGGCTAATTAAAAACTTCCGTGGAACCAAGCCGGAGTCCTCTTTACATCATTCCTTTTGGATACAACCTTTCAATGATTACCGTTAGAGAATAGTTCAGGTCGTTCTTCGCCTTCGCTCTTACGTGGGTGCTACATGATGGTCGTGCGCCATTTTGCCATTTTGCCTCTCCTAATTTGGTTGCCATTCCCTCTGGTTTTCCGTGTTCCAGTTCGGTTGGATGTTTTTTTGGTTTTCTATTTTGAATCAGACACATAATCCCTCAGAACCAGCATTAAACCAGGGGTAAAAGTAAAAATATGTGTGTGTATGTGCCATGCCTCCGATTCGGATATGAAATGGTTTCATTCGGTTCTAATGCTACCGTTTGCAGCCATTGGTAGTGTCATCATTAGAGCATTTGCTAATAATCGGGTTGCCGCATGGTCGGTCTGGGCTTGAAACGGACGTAAAATTGCGTCCCGTGGATTGTGAGGGACAGATGAATTCAACCGATGCTCTGGCTACACAGCAACTAGGGGAAATTAAATCGCGTCTTTTGCCGCCTTCGCGACTTGCCCTTTGCATCGTCATCATCAGAATCGGTTTTAATGGAGAGTAATACGCGCAAGAAGCTATACCGTAGGTATTGATAATAAATAGAGATGGAAACATACCATTTATTTAAAGTAAGATAAGGAAAGCAATGTAAGTAGTGTAATGGGACAATGAATGAATATTTTAATCTTCTAAATTAGAATCGTTTGAGGGGAAACGTATGTACTTTTCAGCGACGTACACATTGCCGTAAAGTGACCAAAAAGCCATAATGTTGTGTGGTTCGGAATCCAACTATGGGAATATTTTTCAATTAACAAGAGTTTTAAATTTATTTAAATAATTAAGCAGGTATTAAAAGACGTTTCGGGGCGTTATAATATAAAATGCATGGATCAATATATGGGATTTTTTAAATCATTACATTAACACGAAAATACAACATATTACAACGCTCGACATAATTACACCATATTTCACTATCTTCTAGTATGAGAGGAATGAGCTTGATTTTATCACACTTACTGGCTGGTAAAAAAATATTTCAAAATGAATGACAAGCCATTTCGTGTCGTGCAATGAACAATATTACAGAATGTGCAATAACACAAGTGTGTGATGAGAGTATTATTTTCGTGATGAATTTACTTGCGAATGAGTTATTCATCCGTGTGTTGTTTCGCAACGAGAGGGTTGCTGCTGCTGGTTTCCTATCCGAGCATAGAGCTCAGCTTCACCCTACTTGTAGGGTTTCACATACCGTGTCGACGTTCATGCGACGTCGGGTCAATGCAGGGGATGGGTTTAATCTTTAAATGATTCCAAGGAATGAAGGGAATCGGTGAGTGCAATGTATATCTTACAGATACATACAGGGGCGAGCTATGAAAAGGGCCAAAGCATATTTACAATAGAAAAGCAAACAAAAGCGGAAACTTCTAACAACAACAATAACAACAACCACAGTGCTCCTTGCACTTCTGCGTAAGGCCACATTGTATCATTTGAAACAAACAGAGCAAGCGAGAGTAAACTGTGTGTGGTAGGAGACACAGTGAAGGTTGTGAAAAAAGGATGTAAATATAATTGTAAACAATAGTCTAGGCACATTCATGCACTCCTGTTGCCCTGCTTCGTTCTTGGTTCGAAAACACACGGGAACTGATAGGTAACTTGGATTTTTTATCATCCTTTCGCATGATGATGGAGAAATACTGCGGAATGCCTAGCGTGCGGTAAAATTTAAACCCTCTCTATTGTAGTTGACGTTTTTCGAACTGACGGCAGCAAAGATGATCACATGTGCGGCCTCGTGTGCAAAAAGAAAATAAAAGTGAGGGATGAATGTGTAATCTGTTCTTCCGGTTGTAAATGAAGTTAAACAGAAATTATGGTATTGTTAGTATTCAATGGGGCCAGTCTGGTGGTACAGTCGTCAACTCGTATGACGTAACAACATGCCCGTCATGGATTCAAGCCCCGAATAGACCGTGTCCCCATACGTAACAATAAGTCACTGAAAGCCAAGCTCACTTCACTAGGTGGGTACAGGCAGGCCTTGACCGACAGCGGTTGTTGTGCCAAAGAAGAAGAAGAAGAAGAAGTATTCAATGAAAATACATTAAAAGTTCCTTCAAAATGAAAAAAAAAAAAAAACTACACCAGAAATGTATGCATCTATACCGTAGGGTAGGAGAGGGGACGGAATTGCGGAGGAATTAAAAAATATAAATTTATAACTGTAACGCCTGTTTTAAATTTTCTAAGTTTAGGTAGCAGGGAGTTCAGCATTTTAGATCACTAAAAATGATTTTAATCGCGCTTGTACGTATGTACAATGCGAGACACGTGTTTTCAGAAACTTTATCCACAAAAATTGACCAGATTTCAACTATCAACCTGCACATATTCATTGTGAGTCATTATTTTGTATTCACAGTACATGTAATCGTGTGTTAAACATCAAAAGGCACAATGCTGAACAAATTACTATAAGCGAGTGAACCGGTATTGTAGGATTAGGATGTGTTGACCAGACCTAGGCCATGAAGCATCTCTATTTCTCTGCGTGATGATAGGTATGGGCGGGACTGAAAGGAAGCGGAAGTTAAATAAACAAATATCGATGTATGGTACTCCCTTCGATGTATAAATAACCAAAGCAAAACAAAAACAAAAAGATGAATGTTTTGTTGTGATGTATGCCGACCACCACCTTTTCCCCTATGCGTTACACTGTATTGCAGAAACATGGCCTGGTATCCGATTTCTTTAGAACTAAACTGAAGCAATATAGTAAAGCGTTGTATGCATTGGAATGTGAAAATATGATGATTTTCGTTAATTCTGTTACTAAATACAGTACTACAACAAAGCGACAACGACACGTGCAGCTGGATAAGCCATAACAACATCCCACAGGTTTACATTCTTTGTAGCCGAGTAACAGCTACTTTGAAAATATTATAATACTTGAACACTAAATACCGCTTGTTATACTGCATGGTGGATATACAATATCCTTTCAAATGTGGTTAAGTTTTACTTAATATATCTCTCTGGTAGTTTGGAGTTTTTGAAACAGTTACATTTTAGATTGTTTGGCACAGGTTTGGTGTTGTCTTAAACATCTCACTAAACAAGTAAGCATGCAAAGTGTCTATGAGCAGACGTGTAAAGCGCCCTCGTCTTATGTTTGTAAAATTTAATATCACCAAATTTTAATGTAAACAACGCAACCATTGATTTCTGTTTAGCGCTTCTTTACATTTGTATGCAATATTAATTCAAATGCTATGCCATATACATGTCTTTTCTCTACATCATCATCTCATCTATTTGGCGTAACGTCCTACGCGGACATGCCGGCCTATTCAGGCTTTCGAGACTTAATTCATTACCACGCAGCCGGATAGGATAGTCAATCCTTGCTACGGGGGCACGGTCCATTCTAGGCTTGAACCCATGACGGGCATGTTATTGAGTCGTTCGAGTTGACGACCGTACCACGGTACCGCCCCTCTCTTTTCTCTACACGCATACCATTTCATGCAGGATGCTAAAAAATCTGCAAAATCTATGCAACCGTCTCGTAAAAAGAATGTATACAATGGTAGACCTACCAGCATAAATCGGAATCTTAGACAGAATATCTAGAGCATTTCAATCCACTGTTCGCTAGCACTATCTTTTGGTTAAGCGCATAAAAAGGACGAAAAGGCTCATCTATGCCTTTTGCTGCGCTTCGGGTTCAGAGCTTTGTAAATGTAAAGCAACATACCGTAGCTATACACATATTTCGGTCCCCTTTTTTCCTACTATGAGCATGTTAAAAGATTGGTTAAAATGTGCACTACAACATAAACGGCAAAATAATAGCGAAAGCACGGAACGTTCATAAAAAGTTTGGTATCACAGTTCGTCGCGAGCGGGAATGTGTACGTGCATGTGTATGTGTATGACAGGGAAAACCCTCCTGCTCCCTGTCACTTGACACATATATTTTTCAACTTCTCCAATACTTTTGCACTGCAAGTCGATACACACCTCTATTGACAAAAAATAAGAAAAAGATAAATACCTGTAAATCGATAAGGTATGGAACACAACGAATACTTATACTTATTAGACTTATATACCTTATATATATGTATGTATATATATATATATATATATATATATATATATATATATATATATATATATATATATATATATATATATATATATATATATATATATATACCTTATATATACCAAACCAGTATATATATATAGATATATATATATATATATATATATATATATATATATATATATATATATATATATATATATATATATATATATATATATATATATATATGTATATATATATATATATATATATGTATATATATATATATATACATATATATAAATAGATATGTTTGCAATAACCATAAGACCAGTATAATTATAAAAAAAGTTTTCAGGCCCTTGATTAAAAGTTCAATTTAAATCACGCTGTGATTTGTTAGTGGAACAAAAACGGTTACGGCGCGCACTTACTCTCTTATTACCCGTTTCAAAGGCAACTGTCAAAAACGGATGCAAAACACACCACATTGATCATTCACTGCTACGGCACGCTTCTGAACGTGGTCACGTGCCGCCAGTAACAATTATGGAAAGGGTATGAAAATTTTCTCTCAGAATAATCAGATACTCTTGATAATAACAATATATATATTTTAAAGTAGAGCAGTCAAGAATATCTGTTCAAAGTATTGTGAAACCAACTCACCTTAACTACCTCCATTTTTATTTGTAGGAGTTTATGCATGTTCCATAAAATTCTTTCAAGGTTTATGGAATAAATAGTATTTATCTGAACATTTGTGGGAACACTAAACATTCTTGTGGACACATTGCATACAATTCTGCCGTCAGACAAAGGCCAACCGCCTCACCTGATCGTCCTGATTATGAAAATAGCTTCATTCTAAATTTTACAGAAGTAGAGGGTTAATAAACAAGCCAAACCAGTTAAGTCGCTACCATTGTTATTTGCTTGCCAATGGTATTTACTTATTCTAAACCAGCGTTGCTTATTCAGAAACGCTATAATTTAACGCACAGTTGGTGTTTTGTGATGGAATAACAGAGAACGTTTTCAATTTTATTCTAATTTTTTACTGACTTTTCGTTTTGCTTTTCGTATACATGTTTTCATGCAATCTAAAATGTGCTTTCGCTGCTCAAAATAGTGCGACGCATATTCCCCGTCTGTAAAGTAATCGTGGATTTATGAGCATTCATCGGGTTTTTCATAACAGGTACAATGCAATCACTTCCTTTTAGAGTCTTCACCAAGCCTAGCTGGTCTGGTACAGTGGTAACAAACACTCTCTATTGCTTACTTTCAATAGAGATCATAACATGCCTCGAACAGATTTCGCTTATTTGTTATTCTGAAATGTTTTAACACATGTCTTTCACTGCTATACAAGGGACTTTAGCATTGTGTTTGGAGCAGTTCGTTTATACAGTTCGCACTTTTTGCTGCTGGGTCATTTAAGTTTCTTTTGCAGTTATTCATTTATTGAACATTTTAAACAAATGTTTTATTTTAAAAACCTGACAGTTGGGTCATTCCTCAATTAGTGATTCAATTAAGTTTTTCGTTAGTTGGTCGAATGAGACTTTTTTATCTTCAATGTGTAGGAATGTTGAAGAGGCTTAAATCAGACAATTTTACAAATATTTGTGGTTGAGCTTTGTAATCTGGTTCGTCTGTACGGTAACGAAAATGGACAATTGGTCTGTAACGTAACAGGTATATTCTATCGCAGTTTGCCTTGGGACCAGTAGAAGAGTAGCCTAAGAGTAGTAAGAGTGACAAGACGATTCAGTGCGCAGTTCCTACAATCTTCTTTTTTGTACAACACCCTGTTTGTGTTAGTCCCACCCTATGGCTTACTGATCAACAATCAAGTTTTTAATGATTATTTACCCATAGCATAAAATCAGCCATCGAGCCGAACAGTGTTATGTTGGGTATCGGCACGGTAACGGTAACAATGCGGCAACGAGGGAGCGAGTAAGAAAGCTAGAGAGAGATAAAGGCGGAATGATACGGTAGAGAGGAAGATGAAAGCCTGTTTGTTTAACATATTTTCCTCTAACTGTAACGGCTGTTGGTGATGTAGCTTACAAGCACGTCTATAACGTTAAAACTATGGAAAAAATATTCCAACAATCATGCTCCGGTTATGCAAACGACTATAGACAAAATGCATCTATAATTTACATGGTTGAGAATGAATCGAATTGAAACTGTTTATCAAAAATGTAAAACCTGTTGAAAACCAAACAAATATATCAAACACAAGAAATTGAAACGTCGAGTAATTTGTGCCAAAGTATTTTTTTCAACAATTAAGCAACATTATTTGGTTTTAGCTTGTCAAGAGGTAACAAGACAAGAAAAAATAGAAAACACAAAAAATTGAATGCAAATGATTGCTTAATTTAGAATGAAATTTGGTTTTTTGTTGGTTATTAGTAATTTTATCGTTTATCTTAAATTAGTTTTATGGATTATTTTATTTTGTTGGGTTTTTACGTTGCTGTAGAATCATTTCAAACACATTTATTTTTTCCCATGAAGCAAACAAGAGAATGAGACTTGATTGTAGAAATACAGGGAAATTCGCTGAACTATAAGATATCATGCAAGGGGACATTTTGCAATCGTGAAATTATTCATATTAATTTTCTAAAATGGAATGGTACTATTTGAAAAAATATGCTATGAAGTGTGTGTGACACGCTTCAGTAACGAAATTACACATTATAGGACTTCTCTAGACAGCTCAATACCAATTTCACAATCACGGGAAATATGTTTCCCTTGTAAAAACAACTTGTCATAGGTTTATAAATTATTATTAAATCGATATGTTTATTGACAAAATGCCAAAATAAAACACTTGTCAAAGATGGCAAATGTAGTTCTGAACGAATAAAAAAATAAAACAATTTTTTGGTAATAGTCTCTTACTTTATATTCACAATAGCATTGCCACATTTAGTCTTCGAAATCGTATGGTCGTGAACGGGATAGCAATGGTAGCTCGAATGATGTGTCATTAGTTGATTTTACTACATGCAACATGTAGTTGCCAATGTTGAAATATACGGATTTACCAGATTGAAAATGAACTCTACGGTGTTCAGTTGGCTAGAGAAACCCTATAAACGATAATGAGAATTATGAAGCACTATCGAGATTTTTCCTATTGTATGTTCCTTAGAGAATTTTCGATTGGAATCTCATCGCTGAATGCGAGCATGTATTTGAAAAGCATATATTATTACTTAGTTTGTCGAAGGATGTACTGATTATGACAGAAAAAAAAAGTTCATATGGTCGCTCAAATGCCGTAAGCTCGGCATACCTGTAAAAGAATGCTAATTACATCCTTAAAGAAAACAACAATTTCAATCTCATCATAGAACTTGGGAGGACGCCAAAAATTTAAATGCCAAAGTGAAAAAACACCCAGTCATAGATAACTATGAACAAAAAATGGCAAAACGATCGAATTTATCACAAAGTAATTATTTAAAATAATGACTTTTTAGAATTTTTGTAAACAATCCTTTTTTGGAGCTTAATAAAAAGATGGTAAACTACATGTCTACCGATAAAAAGCAGGGTGTATGTTACAAATAGGGAAAAAAGAGAATGTTGTGAAATTCAAAATGATGGAAATAACGATTAAATGACGAACAGTGGAGGTGTGAGTTATTGGTAATGGTGATAGAAAATGTGACACATATTTTCCAACCACGAAAACATTAGAAAATAGGCGCAGCAAAATCCGTAACAATGAATCACAAAATTTTACTCTATGATAAAAATGTAAATACTATGTCAAGCTAGTTCTGACATGTCTACAATGCGCTGTATGTACAACGCGTGAGCAATCGAATCCGATAGAAAAGCTATTACTCCAGAAATATGGTAAAATACAAACGTAAAGCTTATGCACAAAACATACAGAAACTACAACACATGTTCTGTATTTTGTTGTCTTACAAAAACCACATCACAAAGATAACGAAAATAACATGCAAAGATGAACAATGAGAGTAAATACAAAAATGAAATATTTGTGAACATAAACGAGCTATATATACAACAAGAGTAGAAGAAAAGGATTCGAAAACAAAACGAAAATTGCAAGACAGCTATTTCACAATTTAAGGAAAAAGAAACATTCAAAACCGGGCAAACAATGATCTGCAAAGCCACATTAGAAGAAAACATTGTACATGTTATTGTAATCATTGACAAGTGATTAAGATATTTTTATGTGTTAGTTTATTAAAAAATTGAGAAATACTTCAAATTTTGTTCTCTTCAAACTCAATTGTTGATTTAAACGTCTCCGTTGTTTATGATTAAACAGATCACCATCAATGCAATCCACATTCGGGTAAGTATTATTTTGTAATGAAGGTTTCAATACTTGGTTTATTAATAACACTATATCTTATTTATTTATTACTTACATATTTTTGCAACGGTGCCTATGCCGCCATGCACTGTTGACGCATGGAGACGCCCGGTATTTGACACAGTTGCGCTTCGATTGTTATGCTACACATTTTATGCGTGGAGGTCGAGGCATTGTGTAAATGATAAAAAGTACTTATAATCGAGATTGCATGACAGTTCCAATTTTGCATGCAAGATAGCTGAAAACCTTGTTAGAGTTGGACCACGGATTACGTTAAGCGTATTGTATAATGTTTAATCACTTAAATTTCAAACCTAATTCATTGTACCATACTTTATCGTCCAACCCACCGAGATTTTCAATCATTTTGGATGGAATTTTAAGACTTACGTTCAACCTGGGTTGTAAGTACTTTTTGACGAAATGAATTGTTCCATTTTAATTCGGCGATTGCAATTGAAAAAATAGATATTGAAATCTGAAACAGTGTACATTTCTATGTTGCCTTAGTATTCTCGGTCAATTTTCTTTGTAAATGTTGTAAATTTGTATCGAGTTCAACATTCTCACATTGATTCCCTGTAGGTATTTTATTCATTTCCTATTTTTTCATTCCATATGAAAGAAACATAGAAAAAGCCAAAGAAATTGTTCATGAGACAAGGATAATTGGTCGGAGCTGGCGGACAACATGCATTCAAAGGGTGCAAGAAAATGACAAAATCCACAGACCATTGTTCTACGCTACCCGAAGATATTCCACGACAAGTGCGTGAGTGATTTCTCGGTAGGGAATAACAATTTTGGTTCTTGGTGCAGTCGAATGGCAGCTCCTCCATACCATGCCGTTGTGTATAAAACGGAACGAAAAGAATAAAATCGGTGACATAGCAAGGTTCTGATTTCTTTTTGCTTTGTGTTACATGTTATGTTGCCTATCCAAGGGTGTCAAAGTTTTGTGGGTGAAAATGCAACAGCGACATCGCCGAAGGCACCGGTAGGGACAATACCACAAGAGGAAACAAATGGTGCTTCAGTCGTATTCGTGGCGACGGGCAAGTGATAAATAGAACTGGTTCGCAATTAATGAACGGCACCTCATGGAATATAGTGCACCTTTCAAAATGAAACAAAAGAATCTAGCTGCATTCATCGCGTACCAGCGCTCGAGAAGCGAAACAAAGCATGAGTGATTAAAAAATTTGCACTTCCACCAACGGACGTGATATCGCCTAGCCCGATCTGTCATCATGTCACTTATGCCACTGGCGCCAATATAAATCAACACTCTTCGGTGTACCAACCGCCAACAGACCTGTTTTGGGCCGCGTGAATCAGTAGAGTGTTAATACAATTAGTCACAACAATGATAACTGATGGCTTCGCCACTGAGCCCACCTGCAGTTTACAGTGTTACAACCTGGTTCATGTGGTGCGTAGCGTTTCAGTGCCATTTGAAGTGATCGGATGTAAACAAATTTCACACAAACACACGAAGCGCCGCAGGAAATGTGTATGAAGTATAAAAATAGCGCCTTTGCGCCTTGTTGTAAACATGTACCGCAGGGTTTGTATAATGTTTTGAATCATAGAATAATGAAAATGCTATCATTACCTGTAATTGTAACAATATGATCTACAAGTCCCCCGTCTCTATTTTTTTTAGACATATTCCTAATTTTATTTCGCGTTTTATAATTGTTCCGCCTTTTTATTATGTTATTCCACAAACTATTGGCCATCATTTAGTTTTGTAAAGTATATTCTTGAAAGCAAACTGCCAATTATTGAGCAGCTTCCAATTAACAATCATTTCATTCCTTCGCTGCTCTCGAACCTCGCCGGAACTGAATGAATTATTACATGCTTATTATTGTAAATATTTGGAAAACAAACATCGATTGCTGCCACGCCTCTGCAGTAGCTAGAGCAGATTCGATGACAGCATTAAGTAAAAAGGAAACAGATCAGCTTGATTGTTTCCTGCACCGGTTCACCCTTCTCTTACTCAGCGAATAATCATTCTGAAATACCATTATTTTATATTAGACATTTGCTTACAACTACAAAGAGATGAATGGATACACCAACAAGTGGATCGATATTGAACATTCAACTAATCAGTTACGCAACAACTTGAATATGTAATATAATTAGTCAACAAACGAAA
Organism: Anopheles coluzzii; assembly: GCF_943734685.1. Taxonomy (NCBI): domain Eukaryota; kingdom Metazoa; phylum Arthropoda; class Insecta; order Diptera; family Culicidae; genus Anopheles; species Anopheles coluzzii. The sequence goes on along the minus strand of NC_064671.1, from coordinate 95,060,007 downwards.
AATTCACTTCAATCAACACCAGCTGATTCTGGCCTCTGCCGAAATTGAATGATTCGAATTGCACACTTTCAGTACATCAGTTTAATCAATTGTCAGGTGAGTCCGTTACAACTGATAATCTTCTTCTTCTTCTTTGGCTCAACAACCGCTGTCGGTCAAGGCCTGCCTGTACCCACTTGTGGGCTTGGCTTTCAGTGACTAATTGATTCCCCCCCATAGCAGGATAGTCAGTCCTACGTATGGCGGCGCTGTCTATTTGGGGATTGAACCCATGACGGGCATGTTGTTAAGTCGTACGAGTTGACGACTGTACTACGAGACCGGCTTTACAACAACTGATAATATGATTTATTAAATAACACAAGGACATACTAAAAAACCATATAAATAACATAGATAATAATAATAATAATAATATTCCATATATGATGTCTATATGTTAGTACCTTACATTTAATAAAAAAATTAAAGCCTTAAATGTTTTGCTCGAACTACGTCCAAAACTCAGTGTGCAACTATGTTGCTTTTTTGAGAACATTTTTTACTACTATATACGTAACACATACTGTTTAACAAATGTCAAACTAGCTCGATTGGATGTAAAAATTAAGTTTGGGTGTAAAAATTTACACTTTGCGATTGCAAAAATTTCAACTTTCTCATTTGCCAATGCATTCGTTTGCATCTTTTGTCCATTTGCCGTTTTAGTACGATTCGTCACAACGCTTGGTTTTTCTTCCGCTACACTACCTTGTTGCTGAAACTGAAAAGAAGCTGAAACTGAATGTTGCCTTTTTCCAATTTACTATTATTGATTAAAATCTCGCAAGCGCAACAATCTACAAAACGAGCTGTACTGAACCAAACCAAATCATGGCTGCAGCTGCCGCCACCGTGTTACTCCGTGTGATGCTGTTGGTGAAGGAAAATATCCGGAATCCAGATGGAAATTGAACGGTGGAAACGAGTCGGACGGTTAGGTGGATGCGAAGGAACGGTCGGTATGGTTTGCCATCAACTTACCCTTCCCGTTTCAATACATCCCCGCCCGAGGCTGAACTGTTCCACGAGCAACGCGAAAGAGGAAATGCGGAAGCCAGTGGGCAGGTAGGTTATGCTATAACATAACGGGCTCCATCGACGATGCGGCCTTAGGGTTTGTTGGATGAGTTTGATATGGTGTGCTGGTTCTGGCAAGTGGCAGCATGCCTTTCCCCTCCATCCATCGTCTGTTCTCCCACGTACCTACTTGGCTGCGCGCCATTTCCTCTTCCACTGCCAGAAAGTGGATGAATGGAAAGCTTGTACATGCATTACAATGGCACAAAAATCTGACTAATGTACATGACACAGAGACGAGATATAGGGCTTGGAAGCAATAGGGAATGGTAGGTCAAGCGAAGAGCGATGTAGGAGGTTTGTAGAAAACGATGGAAAAGAACAGTCTTCATATTGAGAGAAAAAAGGAAATCTCGTCGTACGTGCTACACCAGCAAACACACACACACACACACACACACACACACACACACACACACACACACACACACACACACACACACACACAAACGAACGCTCACAATCAGAAGAAGTCTCCACGTTCCTTACCGTTTCGCGTGTTTCGAAAAGTTACGCTGCGATGTTATATTATAACGCCGTGCATAAGTTCGCTCGCTCTTCAAACGGGGTTGCAATCTTTTCATAACTTTCCTCATGCTCACCACCGATCAACCCATACCTCACCGTTTACAGTATACATATTGCTGAGGATTGTAAGGAAACACATATACAAACGAGATCGCGTTCAGCGCTCAGAAATTGAGTCCAGAAACACGCGGAACTAACGAGCGAACGAATGAGTGAACTTTCGCGAATGCAACCCCTTGCCGCCTTTTTCACCTGCGCTGTAACGGCTTCCCCTTGTAAGGGAGGCAGGGAAAATACCACGCAAACAGACGATCCCGGCTACTAGCGGACAAATTACAAACTAACTTCATCTTTTTCCCTCGTATTAAATAGTGTACGCCAAAAGAGAAAATGAGAAAGGGATACAATAGAAATGAGAAAAATGAGCAAGAAATATTGGGAGAGTAATGTGGAAGAAATATCGCAGGCTGCTTGGATCAAATCTAGCACAAGTTCGTACAATAATCGCAAGTGCTATCTCTCTCTCTCTCTCTCTCTATCTCTCTCTCTCTTTCTCTCTCTCTATCTATCTCTATCTCTGTTTCGCATCTCGTCACGTATTCTTGAGAATGCAGGGGCGAAAAAGAAGGACTACTTTAAACAATTCCCACATGTGAGATTGAGAAGCATTGCTCCCCTGTAATATCTCGAAGTTGACTTATGAGGAGAATAATTATACAGCTTGCCACAATGCATAGCAAAGTGAATACGAAGTGCATGTAGATGTCTTAGGCGCAATTTGATCAATTCTCGACCCCTTCAGATACGATTTTATTGAAAAGCAGATACGTAAATGATGAACAATAATGTTTATGTAAGAGCCTACAAAATAAACACAAGTCAATGATTTTATATTTTGTCGATTTAGTTTTCTTCTATTTGACCTAACGTACTACGCGGACATGCCGGGCTATATACAGGCATTCAAGACTTGCGTGGTACTTGACGCAATCGGATAGTAAAGTCCTTGCTACGGGGAGACGGTCCATATGAGGCTGAAACCCACGACAAGCATGTTGTTAAGTTGTGCGAGCTGACGATTTCACCACGGGACCAACCGCATTGCAATGTTGCAACTGTTAAATTGCTAACAACTGAATTGTTAGCTTTAAAAATGACTAACAAAACAAACAGACTTAATGCATATTCCGGCACTGATATTGGTATACACACTATACTAGCCATGATTATCGAAAATCTACGTTGGGCAGAGGGGGAAAGGCGTATTGAAAAGCCAGAATAAAAACAGTCCCTATGCTTGCTAAAATATTTACTGCAAAGGTTGTTTCGTCTTCGCTATGGGGAAGAAAGACCCATCTTATTCTTACGTGCGGCTATCAACAACTGGCAGTGAGAAGGTGCAGCGAAAAAGAATGTAATATGAGGCCCAGAAGCAGGGTTTTCATAAAGCTAACTGACGCGAGGTAGTGGGAACGCACGGGGAAAAGCGAAATACGCCTCAACGCATAATAATCGATATTGAAAAGCGAAAATGTTGCGTAGAATAAAAGGCAAATAGCTTTTTCCACCCACCAATCGAGTGCCTGATGGAAAGAGACGATAAAAAACCATCGCTCAAAGAAGCTGCAACTGAAGGCTGAGTTAACATGGGAATGAGAAACGCGAACGAAAGCCCGTTGTTGTCGCCACCATGTCGCACACCTTCATAGTCAGGTGGTATGTGCTAAACGAATAAAACGCTATGTTGGGGTTAAATATACCTCGGTGTATAGGGAAGCTCCTGCGGTAAGCTCCAAACATAGTACATACACGTATCATACTTGCTCGTTTGACGAAGTGCAGCACTAAAACCAACTTTCTACTGTATGATACCACCTGCAAAGAACCTTTGAACCTCCCGTCTTTGAAAAACTTAGGACTAAATCATGGGTTTGGTGCTTCGTACGAGGCGGATGAGAAATAAATAAATGAGTAGAATAATAAAATATAAATGATTTCCGTCTGAAGAACACATGTATGTGTAGAATTGAAAAAAAAGAAGTATCGATGACGATTCTATTCACTTCTTGTGGATCGAAACCCGCGCAAGAACCATTAGGTGGCAGAACAATCGAACAAATACACAAATAAAAAATCGCTCCCTTACCTTTGTCGGTAAAACGACTTATATCGGAACCATAACACACAGTACAAGCTAAAGCAGCTCTAGGAAGTTGTTTCTCAGTTTCTTGTGCCCTTTGCAAGCTTACTAAGTAAGCAACATTAATAAACGCCAAATATGTGTCAGGATAAACCGTAAGCCACATCGACCATTTGCGTTAGTTAATAAAAGTATGCAAAAGCCGATATTTGTTGTACGTTTCACTTGCTGGTGACCAATTAAATGATTCAATTACGTCTCCCAATTCTATGACGAATTGCGCACAGCGTCTAGTCCAATCCGATAAAAACGATTCGAAATTTCTTCAAGCGTACCATTACCCGTAACTGCTCTCGGCGGTTGATACACCATTTCAGCTTGTACCGACAATGAAATGGGACAAAGGAAATCCCGGAAAACCTTCAGCAAGACGGAAAAGGGGAACAACAAAAAAATGGCCGCATGACCGAAACTGTCATCCAGCATCGAAGGAAAACCTTCTACTCCTACTATCGGCTATGTAGAAAGGCAAGCTTTTCTGGCATTCCAGTTACCGCGCGCACCATGCCATCCCTCTGATTACTCGTTAGTATCCCGTGGAAGGCTGAGACACAAACAGAAGCTTGGGCAAACGGAATCTAGCAGGAAGGATGTAAAACAGAAAATCAGCATTGATACGATTGAAAGGAAAATCTTCATTGAACATCGAGCCTCGTCGTCATCCGCGTTGTTGACGGTAGCACGAAACGATCCGATGGACCGCGAGGCGGGAGTGCGCACAGCGCGCGGGTCTTCGAGGCGGGTGGTCTCGTTGAATGATTGGGCACGGGCAAATTCGAAGTATTCGAATGGGGCGGAAAATCGAGTCGAGAGTTGATAGAATGTAAAAATAATTGGAATAGGGTTGTTGAGCTTGACGAAGTAAAATACTGAGCAAGGAATGGTAGTAGAATCAGCGACAAAAAAAGTACACAGTATGCCACACAGAGGCTGGGTGGGTAAAGAGGGTGGCCCGTAGAATGGTGAATAAAAATGGCCTCGAAATGGTACAAAGCGGCTTGCTGAGTTCAGAGCCAAAAAAAAAAAAAAAAGGAAAAGGAATCTCGGGGCCCACAATTTTATAGAAAAGGCATGAGGCATTAGTGGCGGCAGAGCGAGAGATTGGTACATTTTGGGAAAAAGTCTGAAAATTGTCGAATCCGCTGTCGTCCTGTTAGCTTAGCTGATGGTGGTTGTTCCGTCGCAGCATGCTAAACGACGTCGAGGTTGTGCATATGATAAAGTTGTACATGTAAGTCAGCATTATTGGTGCGCGATGTTTCTATAATGCAGAACATTTATTTCCGATTGGGCCAGTTCACAATGGAAAATGGTTCCATCATTCATTGGTGGTATCAGTCGATAGATACCGCACTGGATGGCAAGAAAGCGGAGTCGTCGTACGTTGCCCAGCCGATGAATTGCGAGCGATCAATTAAGAGGGCGACCGTACATTTGTTACCACAACCTTACAGTCAGTATGCTGGCGTGGAGCAACTGGCTACCGCTGTTTACTGACTATGCTGACGCAAACAGAAACTACTCCACTGCACTATCCGTGTTCAAGTTTCATGTTGATTTCGACGTGCTTCGGCTTCAGTCTGCTGCGGAATGGTGGTGCAACGCCCGGAATGCAAGCGCTTCAACCCATCATGGTTATTATATAAAAGCAAGGACGGAATGTAATGAGGCAAGAAGTTGCACAGGACTAACAAGGGGATTTCAACGATGAAACGATGCTGATAAAAGTCAACGCATGCGAATGTGCTGGCTGGGGGTGGTAAACATATGTGCATTTGAATGCATTTGAAGTATTGCTATTGAATTCATCCGGTGGAACGAACTGGCGGTTTGAAATGGGAAAACACGGCCCAGCAGAGAATATTTAATAGCAGAAAATCTTAAAAATTATTCAGATCGTTTCAGCTACCCGCTGTTACAATACAATAAACAAAAACAAAAACTTTTTTGTATATTTTACATAGCTTAGGTCATGGAGAAGTTATCCAGTCATGCTTAGAAGGAGATTGGATTGGTTCGCTATTTCAAACCATGTCAGCATTGTTGGCAAAGCGCAACCGACAGCAAATGTTAAATTTAATACAATCTACCGAAACTTCAACAAAACAAATCGGATCATCGTCCGAAACGGAACAAGCTGTCGTACAAGAAGCAATTATCCGTAGAAAGGAAGGGAAATCAGGCCGACATACTATGTAGATGTATGAGATGCATTACACAACCTGCATTCATTTCTACTCTACTTCACTCCTATTGAAGGGTGCGCGCTAGACCCATTTCCGGTTCACATCCTACCATCGTTTGCAAAAAGAGCCATCGTCTGCATTGTATTTCAGCGGCACCAGTACTGATTCCCATAAAGTTAGCTGCAAGCGTGTGCGCATTGAAAGCGCTGAAGTACCTCGATCCAACGTACGTGTGCTTGTACGTGTGTCGCACACACTTCCTCAGCCTATTCATTTGGGTGTGCCAGGTAAGGTACAAGCCGCAAAACCACGACCCCTGAATGGATGCTGCACGTAGAGAAATATGTTTCTGAGTTTATGAGCGATTCACAACAAAAAATAGCCTTCAAACAAAAGGTTTATGTTAACATTACATGCTTTTTTGTCACATGATTTGCTCCCAGGACGGTTGATTTGTATGTTAAAGATGGAAATAGCAACACAAATCGTTAAAAACACACACACAAGTCGTGATGACTCATCTACAACCGTTAGCTCAATATACAACTTGCTATGCTTTACATCAGGGGTCTCCAAACTACGGCCCACAGGCAGCATGCGGCCCTCGAGAGCCTATAATGCGGCCCGTGATAACTTTGTAAAGACTAAAACGCACAATGTATTAGTTTGATTATTTTAATCATAATTGCAATGTTTACTTTTTATGTTTAAAATATAGCTTCAATAAGAGAAAGCTGTACAATTTTGATGCATTCAGTTGGTATTTTCTCATTAAAAGGAAATTTGAACGTTCGAATATTAGCTAAAGGTGACGCCAAAATAGCACTCAAAACCGATATTTGTAAAGCAATGCGGCCCACAAAGTGAAAAGTGTGCAGACCCCTGCTTTACATGGTTGAATACTCACATATACAAAAATTACAGATACAAAAATTGAGCAATTCGATTAGTGCCCTACCGGCTACGCAAGTAATCATCATTATTCTGCAGCGCATATGAAGAGGAGGGACATGATGGTGTGAGATTTGCATATGGTGACGCAATTAACATCAAAGTTGTTTTTTTTGCCAAATCAAATGTGCACACCCTCTTTGAAAAGTTTCACAGTTTTCAGCAGTAAACGGGAAAATTATATATAAACTAGCTAGCCCACTAAACCTAGTTATTCCCAAATAACTAAAATATGCCATATCTCTGCTTTGTTAATTAGGATAGGATTTGAGACAGCATCATAAACCGCTTGGCACTTTACATCGAGTGTAAACCGCTAGGCACCTTACACCGAGTGTCAAAGTGCTGAATACAACAACAGCAACATTCTTGCTCTAGGTATGGGAGTTAGAAAATGGCAATTAAATTCTTGTTCTTATATTTGGCGTAACGTCCTACGCGAACATGCCGGCCTGTACAGGCTTTCGAGACTTAATTCATTACCAGCCGGATAAGTCAATCCTTGCTACGAGGGGGTGGTCCATTCTGGGCTTGAACCCATGACGGGCATGTTATTGAGTCGTTCGAGTTGGCGAGTGTACCACGGGACCGCCCCCAATTAAATTAAGTTAAGTGAAACATCTGAATATGTTGTTAGTCTTAAACCGATTCTCATGCCACCAAAAAGTAAATGCAAAGTTTCGTTGAAAATGATCCAGCCGTTTCGGAGGGTGCTGGCAACAAACACTTTGACACGAGATGTTAAGTATATAGAGATAGAGAAGAGATGTTGACTGTTGAAGAGCCTAAGGTAGAATAGTAAATCATGATTGTTATTGTAAGGTTCATAGAAATGTAGTCTTTCTAAACTAAATTTCGGATTAAATTCAAAAACGCATATTTTTTATTATGGTCACATCACAATTCACATAGTATATTACTTTTCATACAATTAATACACTTTGTCTCAGAGCTAAGATATAGTTAACGTAAGATTTCACTGCTATATTGAAGCAGCAGAGTGTATATCATTGGTTATAATAAACGTCCACCGAAAAATTTGAGTTACTCACATTAATTCTAAGATGTTCTGCACGTGTGTTTTTATTTTTGTATTCCACACAAAATACTACTACATTTAACTAGAAGTCACTATACACTGTATGTTTTACCTATAGATAAAACGTTTCACTTTTCGTTAGCGAAACGCAGATGGTAAACTTTTGTGTTGGTAGTTCTTGGTACCATGTTTGGTTTTACATTGGTTAGGCGTACGAGACAACGATCGGCACATAGACACCAGTTGAACGATGAGATATAAAATTTACTAAACTACTGCGTTTCAAATTAAATATGAAACCGCTCAAGACTGAGCATGAGCATGAATGGCCACTAAATTGCCCATCGTGAAGCTGTCACTATACGGTCATACACAAAAGAAGATCGTATAAAAATTGATCTTTTTCTTTTTTTGGTACACTGGGCTACGGTCATACATTTTGATTTCTATTCACTTTTTGTACAGACTAATGTGTGTACTCGGTCTTTCTTCCTGCAGACAACTATGGAAAGCTACGAGAACAAGATAACAGTACTGAGCTCTATTTCTATAGCTGTTGTTGAGTGCTACCCGCAGGAAACAATAATCGTGACACATTACATTCATATTTTTTACTTTTCATTTTTGGTTTTCAGCTGAAATATTCCATTTTCTTGGAACCATACATACATGGTTAAATAACGTCTATAAACAAACAAACAAATCCCAAAGAAAATCAATGACAACTCTATAATAGTTCGTAGTTTAAGATACATCTCCTACTTCCCTTACTTGACTTTGTACTCGAGTGCAATTAGCATTGGAGTTTCATTTGACAAGAATAGGTTTCCAATCGTACCGAAACTCAAACTCTCATTGGAATCGTTCACGGATTGTCATTAAAAAATAGACTAGGATAACAATGGCGGCCTAACTTAGCTGTGTGTGTGTGTGTGTGTTAAGGCAGATATGCAAATTCATCGGAAAAATCTCTAACCGTGTAGTTTTCTACAATGTTTTTCAAATGCTTTTTTTTCATTCGCAAGTAGTTTTTAAGCGACTTATGCATAATTCAACAAAACATAATAATTCAATTAACGTAATTAAACATAAGAAGTTGCATGGCATCAAAATTACATTTTTGGCATGGCTTTTATGCACCGTTAGTGTGCGCATTCATTGGTTTGTTTGTTTGTTTTTTTTTTACGTTTTTGGCTTGTGCGTTCTTGTTCTACTATGCTTTGCTAAGTCCCACAAATAGTTTGCTTTTGTTCGTGTTAGTAGAAAGTTCGAAGAGTTAAAGATATTAGTATGTTACTCAACATTTTACAAATTCCACACACTTTAGAAATTATTAATACAACTATACGGCTCTTTTTAATAATTGGCAACGATAGGAAAAAAATAACAAATTATATGAAAAAAAAAACCCCCACCACCAGTGATAGGTTAGAAGAAAGAAAGAATGTAAATTTCCATTTAGCTGTGGAAAATTCTAAATAATTTCATAATGATGCCTAGATGGGGCATGGAAAATAGAATAATTCAAAAAAATATATAGTTCTCTCCGGAAAAAAAAACAATGAACGAAGAGACGATCTTAGTTTGTTAGTTCCTCAAGCAACTCCTCCGTACTACGATTGGCACCACGAAACTCTTCCATGTAATTGGGCGGCACTGTCCATTCGAGAAGCTCCTGCACGTTTAGCTTCAATCGTTCCAAAGGATCATACGATTTGTCATCGCAAACCTTTCGGCCAGCACATTTTAAGGAATCAATTAGAACATTGTCAATCAATCGCTTATCGAAGCCCAGCTCCTTCAGTCGATCCTCATTAGAAATTTTCTTCAGCAAAATGGCCACTAGAAAACGCATTCTAGAAATAGTCATTGGTGGATCAACGCCATTGTTTTCGGTCGGTCGATACTGTATGGAGATAGTAAAAGTTCGATTAGTTGGTGTTTCATTAAAACGAATGCACAGCGATTTTTACCATTGGGTCCATCATATTGTCGAGATTCTTCACAGCTGCCGGATCCTTGTAACACGCCGTAACGTGTAATTGGTAATCCATCTTGGTTTTGAAAAATTCTTTGCACTTTTGACATAGGTACGATTTGTCCTGCTGATGTATAGACAGCATATGCTTCTTTAAATGTGGTAGCTGCGAAAAGCTTGATGAACAAAGCGGACATTCAAACGGTTTTTCGCCTGTGTGTTTACGGATGTGCAGCTTCAGCACACTTGAGTGTGCAAACGCCTGCCAGCAAACCTGCAATGCGCGAAAAGATAGGATTAAGACGTGCAACGAAAAAGTTCGCCGTTGTATGCTCTTACCTGGCAACGATAGGGACGTTCACCGCTATGAATTCGCTGGTGAACGATCAACTGCGATCGTTGGGAGAACACCGAACCGCATACAGCACAACCGTGAGGACGAACCTTTAGATGCGTTCGCATGTGCTGTGGTAAATGGCCCTTAAACATTTTGTTGCAAATGCTGCAGTGAAATGCCTTCAGGTTGGCATGATAGCAAAGCAGATGTTTTTTCAAAGCATCTGGCCTATAGAATCCGCGGCCACAGATATGGCACGTATAGTCACGAATATCCATGTGGCTTTTAAGATGCATCTTCAGATTAGCCGCACAGGAGAAAGCTGCCGTGCACTGGTCACATTTGTGCTTCTTCACACCATTGTGTGTAGCAAGATGTTGGGTCAACTGTAACAAAAGATGCAAAAAACGGATAGTTAAACAAAGTACGAAAAAAGTCAAAACAGAAAATTACCCATACGAAAAACTAAACATGGTTTTGTTATACCCTCAGAAAAATTGACTACCGAGCCTGAGAGCATTGTAGCAGGTGTTATGCTACCCTGGTATATTATGTCAAAATCTTTTTATTCTATTCACGATACCTGTTGCCACTTCTATTTAGAAAGCTAGCCAAATTATCCTGAGGGAACAGCAGTTTGAAGACACCTTAGTATACCTAGCTCACTGTACAGAACATTGCTGTTTCAAGTTGCTCTCTACGCACATCATTCCATCGCCGGCTAACCTTTCAACCGCAGGAGCGGCTGCAGAATTATGCGCTGAACATTCCTGGAAATTATTTTCCTGTTTCTGACACTCTCCTCTCTATCCCATCTATCCTATCTTTCCCCTTCATCTTCTTTCGCTTTTAGGGGGAACGTTTTCTGCGTGGACTTGTCGCTTTCATTTAAACCTTGACAAGCAATCTTTCGGGTGCGATGAATTTTACCATTCACTTTTTGCTTAACTGGGATAATCTGTTTTTACAATCATGCTACAACATTTCAATCCCTTTCCCATCATTCGCGCCATTTGCTCATTAATCAGCCAGTTATATTAAGTCACAAGAGCTAAGAATGCGAGCATCACGCTGATGCCAAAAGTTGTAATTGCCAAGTATTCCTAATTTCTGTAATTATCCAGTTGATTTAAAATTTTGACAATTTGTACATACTTTTTGAACTAATATATACTTTTTGAGTGCTTCTGATAAATTCGTGTTTGGTTATTTTTGCTGAAACATTTGTCATGCAAATCGTTCTGTGTTCAGCGATTTAAAAAAAAAACAACAACAAAAGCAAACTGGCAATATGTTGTTCCAAATGTTTCCGTTTGTTCTATCGAAGAGAGCAAAGCTTTAAACCAGTACAACTTGGTTGTAATCAAAAAGACGCCGATTTGATTAGATGTACAAATATTGCTTCGTTTCTTGTTTGTCGACGTCCTTTCGTCGAACGTTATGTTCTCCAACGTACGCGTAAGGGAACCTGAGAAAGATACAACTTCCATTCCTGCTCTAGCAATCGTTGTGTACGCAGTCATGGGCTGGCAGTGTAAAAAAGAATCACCAAGTAAACGGAAAAATCTCTTTTTATCGCAAACATAGCGAACTAAATTGTGACATACTTTGTGCGCATCGAAATTCTGTTAGATCTTTCGAATAATCTGCCCCCAATAATTGTGCATTGGCTTCGTTTATTTTGTTGACTTTTCACTCCACCGTAAGTAAACGACTACCGTGGTGCCTCCGCTGGAAAATAACAGCACAACAGCACAATCGCACAAGTAATATTCGTTTTGCTTTCATCTTCGATCGTGAAAAAATATACCCATCAAACGCAGGTGAACGATTTTCTTCTGCAGTATGGACAGCAAAAAGCTAGTACGATGTTCTGAGACTGCAGGATTCGAGGGCCCGTTATTGTTGGGTGGGCATTACAGCGAGTTCGAATTTGTCGACTGTATGCGTTCTTCTATGGATGCTTTAATCGACCTAAAACCTTGCCCGACAGAGCAGGCAGAAGCGAATGTTTAGATAATTTAAATGATTATACACGTGCAACACCTTCTGCTAGTTCGCACTTCCCGATACGACGATCTTTTTTTTTTGTCTTACTAGATACATGATTTGTACTGCCATCGCAATGCAGTACTTAACTATTAGCAAAAATAATAATATTACATTCTGCTACTCATTGTTTATGAAATATCACTTTCTACTTACTTGACCACCACGTGCGAAAGTTTTTGGGCATAGCGAGCAGCTGTATGGTTTTTCGCCGGTGTGGATACGCATGTGCAACCGTAAACGCTCTTTGATCGGGAATGATTTGCCGCACAGGTCGCAAGTATACTGCTCGTCCGTGCCGTGTTGCGAGGCGATGTGATTCTTCAGGCACCCTGCCTGCCGGAAGCGGTTCTTGCAGTGTGGACACGGGTACGGCCGTTCGTCGTTATGTATTCGCAAATGTTTGCGCAAATCGTTGGTGCCCATGAAGTCCTTTTGACACACCTCGCACTGATACAGCTTCCGTTCACGACGCTTTCGGCCACGTTTCGATGACGAAGACCCACCGGTCGATGATGCGGACGCATCAGTGCCACTACCGGACTCTGCACCGTCTCGTCCCTCGCCGGCATCAACAGACGCATTTACTAGTTTCTTCACTATCGACTTGTCATCCTCCTCATCATCCGCGGATGATTCGTCGTATCCAATCGGTTTTTCCACAATGTACGAAGGGAGATCGCTCATCACTTCATCACCGCTGATTACCTTCGGGACGGTTTCGATCGGGTTCTTGCTGTTGTTGATATTATTGTTGCTTTCTTCTGGAGATGCGATTTTGGGCGAATGCTTCCCCACGTATCGGGACATTCGAGTTTGTCGCGTTGATTTCTTCATCGTTTCGCACGATAACCACTCTTGGCTGAACAGTGTGCACCCTTCGTACGCCGGGTTTGTAATCGGTATACTTCACGTCGCTATTAACTATCGCAAACTCACAAGAAACAAACACGACGCGATGTCGCTTCGTTCGAGCTGCTCTCCCGGGGAGAGAAGTTTGTGTTTTATCGAATCGTGTTAATAGGCGATCGATGCATACACGTACACGTAGTTCGTTTTCGAAATTGTTGAGTTTCGTTAGTAACACAAATATATTTCACCACCACCAAGTAAGAGTGTCCACCGCGTTAGCGTGTTAGTGGAAAGAGCTTCGAGCTTACTGATAAGAGCCGTATCACCTTCACCATCAGCAGCGTTAGTTTAAGAAATGCACCTAATAGAATACCACCACCACCACCACCACCATCAGAAAGGAAGAGATCACATATGGCGCTATAACACTAACACATGGTCTTTTGGGCGCGCTTGCTATGGCACCAGTTTGCACACACCACTAGGCTTAAGGCGTTAAGAAATACAATGGTTTATACATACAAAGGCACACCGTGTGCTAGGTACGATGCCATTTCTAATATTTAACGGACTTGTTCTACATTCTACGCGGTTACAACCATTTGACTAAACATTGGTTGTTATGTTCTTTTGGCGCTGCTTTGCTTTGCTTCCAAATGCGCTTCTCGATGACTAAGTCACACCAATTGTTGTTTCCGGCGCTGTTCTCGGTGTCGATGAACGAGGTTAGCTAGATATTATGCATGCATCACATTTCAACGACTGCCGGTTCGTTTGTTTTCTACACGTTTCGTCTCGATCAGATCGCAACGATTGGCCTTTAACCGTTTTGACCCATTTGGTGACCTGTATTACCATCCGTTGCCGCGTAATATTCCTTTCTTTCTTCCTTCCTTTAAAGACTGCTCAATATAGGCTATTACCATGCGCAATGACCACACTTACATTGTCAATGCTTCGTGAGAGCTGTGAAAATGAATAGAAATTATTGTTAGTAGACTGAAACGAGTGCATAATGAACGAAAAGCATTGAGCTAAGCATATTGTCTCGCATACCAACAACAAGCAACAACTATAACTAATACTCTTTTGCATACAGTTACCTTTTGTAGCCGTAAGGATTATCAGGCTAAACACCACATCGTTTGGCAGCAACAGGCAACCTTCTTTTATTTTATTTTATTTCTACACTAGCATCGATCTGATCATTTCGAGCCCGTTCACAGCAATCGAATACAGTGATGTAAACTATAAAAGATTGTTCAGATAAGCTGAATAAACAAATTCTATACCATACCAGCTATTAACATAAAGGAAAACACCCTCATCCATAAAATGTCACGTTCAACATGATCGGTTCCATGGCGGAGACGTAAAGAAGTCACCGAAAAAGCAGATCCAATGGTTCGTTCATTGTACACAAACTGTACATGGTTTGAACCACATAGAGAAAAATGAATTATCGGGTTCGTGTTCTATTCATGAACTAAGAAATTGGCGGAGATTTCAACTGCATTGACCCATTCGTCACATAATCTAGACGACATGCTTACGATTACATTAACACATTTAAATACATTTTACGCACACACACACAGACACACATATATAAAACGACCCCTTGAATTAAAATATGAAAACATTCCCTTAGCGCAAGGAATAACCTCAACACGATTTCAAGCTGGAACCCCATACTGTGGCCTATGCATTAGCTCAAGCAAACAACCCTAAATTTAAAATTTCCAATGTTTACGATGCGTAACACGCTTCTCTTTGAATGTGTGTTATGTTCACTAGTAGAAAATAGTATTCAAATAGAAGGATACAAACGATTGATCATGTTGATCATTGTCATATTCGTCGATCATTAGTGAATCGATCTATACATCAGATCAGATCAGATACATATAATGCTCTACGCACCAGGCGTCTCCAAACTACGGCCCTTGAGAGCCTAAACTGCGGCCCACGACGAACTTGTGAAAGTTTAAAATAAATATCATATTATTTTGACTTTTTTGAATAAAATTGTATTTTTTTTACTTTTCTTACACAAAAACCAAGCTGTAGTAATACGAAGCGGTAAAAGTCTCGTTAGTATTTTGTTATAAAAACTAGATTTAAACGTTGACCCATTAGTTGAAGGTAGCGTCAAATGTCCCTTAACGTAGTTATTTTTGAAGCAATACGGTCCGCGAGCTGAAAAGTGTGGAGACCCCTGCTCTACACAATTGTGCAGTCAAAATACACCAACACAATAAACGCAACACACGTGCCAACGCGTGACGACATCCTTTCTTGCAATCTATCCTACTCTCTATCTTGTTTCCCTTTCATCCATGAGGACCATTCTTTCGTCTCTATATCGCTATGCCATACGCGCCCGGCTTTCGGCTGCTGGCAAACATTTATTCTCTTCCATTTCACATCGTTTGCTACGCGAACCCACATCTGTGTCGCACATTTGGTGTTTCTGTTTCAGAATGCAGTCCTAACCCCTCGGCTATGCTTTATTTCCGGTAGCTAGATCATCTCATCTTTCCCTTTCGATGTGTTTGCGCAGCGATCCGCCATGGAGGTAGGGTTTCTCTGGTGGACATCGTTGAAATCTTTGCCTTCAATGGACGATAACAAATGCAAGATCTTTTGGATTTATCTGCTACTGCAGTGAGGCACGAGCGAGTAGGAAACATGTAGTGGGAGCAATATGAACAAAACATCAACCTAAGACGTATACACTCGCGATGAAAAACAAAACGATCTGATTCGTTTCTCTCCCAAAATGTTATTGCGTGTGTTCTGGAAGAGATCTTACGCGACTGTTCTTTTGCGTTCGAGTGCCAACATCCCGCTTCGGTCGTAGCGCTAAAGATCTGGTGTGGCATACGCTGGCGTCTGACTGAGGTCAGCAAAAAGGAAACCATCATTTCGAACTCCACCCGTTTGTTCAGTTCGAGCTGAAAACGCAGTTTATGGTGGTAGTGAAAACCGAAGCTTCAGGGGAGGCCAATATAGTTTGTGTTGCCTCTCGCAAACCTCCTACAGAGAGAAGAAGCGACCATGCCCGCCCGTTCAGGAAACGCATCTATTCAGTAGCCAACGATGGAACGAACACTGTTGCCGCGTCTGGCAAAGATATTCTTGGGTTTGAAGCGTACTGATTTAACGATTGAAAGAAGAAAAATAAAAATGACACGCGCAATATTGTAGCTCTGGAAAGCATGCATACGATGTGGAAGGCGCGGTTCGATGCTTGATACATTCCCGCCCCAGCCGAGAGCACAAACATATCCATATGCAATGCTTGAATGATTAAAAACAAAACCGGGCCGCCACCAACCGTTCGGCGTTTGCTTCTTTTCGTTACTTCTGCTCTATACGCCAAGAAGGTCAATATATTAATATTACTCGTTATAAGTGTAGTCGTTGTGTGAAACGATTTTGTTCACCGATTCTTTGTTCGTTTTTGTAGAAAATGTTGTTTGAACAATATTGCGCTATATTCAAACCAGTGAGAGTTAATACTGGAGATAATACTTCCAGATTCATTTCGAAGAGATTTGGAAAAGAAACGAGGACAGTCGTTTTGTTCAAACCAGTACGATACTGTACCTAATGTTGCTGGCTGTAAACCTCGTTGAAGTCTTTCGTCCACGCGCTATCGCATCGTCTCGAGCAAGATCTAAAAACAAACACTTGGCGATACGCTGCTTGTGTTGGTATTGAGTAAATAAACTCTTATCAAAACGAGACATTTTATTTTACCAAGTCTTATGTGCAATGGGCTTAAATTTCTCTACCGTCACGATCGCATGTATCACTATGAGCAAAAAGTATTTCCCAAATGGTTATTTTCTTCAAAATAATGCATTCATAAAATTTATGCAGCGCACTGAACATCTTATTGACTCAATTGAATGCAGTGATGCAATACGACTTATCAGACTTTAGACTAATTTTAAACACATATATAGTAGAATATGGGATATCCACATACAACACACATACACACACAAACACACACATTCATGCACATACACAAGCGCACTAATCAACTAAGCAGTAGTCACTACTAACTATTACTTACCTTTGCTGCATCATTGGGATAATGAAACATTTAGTAGGGAAAAAGTATCCAAACACTATTTTCATTTATGGGTTGTACTGGATTCAAAGCAGTCGGCTAATATTCTGCAAAAAGTCCACCGCATGATCATGCTTTACTGATCGAACCGCATGCCTGCGTACACTGAAAGTCCAACCGATCGACCTAACTGAGCGCAAACGAATGAGTTGGTTGAAACCAGCATAGTCCTATCACACACATCGAGCACTCTTCGCTTCGCGTTAAGTTAGAGAGAGAATCTCGGACTGGAGAAAAGGCAACATATAGCGTCAAATGGGGCAAGAGTACATTCTCACCAAAGTGCTCAGAATGGTAAAAATAAGCATCCCGCGTCTTTTGAAGCGACACGGATTCGTCTAAGACCACACATTGAACTCACAGTGCTCATCTTTACGAGCTGTAAGGAACTTCCCTGCCAGCTAGTTCTCTGGGTAACTGTCCTACGATATTGTGTAAGAATATGTGTGCGCTGTTATAATTTCCTTGGGTACAGCGCATTCTATCGCTCGCATACGCGTTCCGCAAGTACGCAAGTGACTCATACTAACCTAATATTGTTGTACAGTATAAACGATCGCACACTTTTTGGGCAATCGTACCAGCAACAGTTCGATTCTCATTCGTTTAGAAACTCATTCCCTTGGGCCAAGATAAGCCATTCGCCACTTTTCTTCCATGCTGTCGGAGAAGATAACACATGTGCGACCTTCAGCATTGTGGTGGTGCAACGACACACCTCATTCCACCCCGTAGAAGAACTTCTGATGAGTCCGGGGCGGGTCTGCGGCAACCCTCTGATTACTTGTGCTGTATTTGGCTGGTTGAATTTGAGTTGCCGGTACAACTCGGGCACCACCATACTATCATACCCAAAACGTGCATTTCCAAGAGCTTCTTGCTTACATTGATAAGCAGGAGCGATCGCACCAACACTGGCACTGTATGAATACATCAGGAAACATAAACCACCCTGTTTGATTCGCCTGCTTCACATTTGTATGCGTGTAAACGTGCAACAGCGTTGGGCGAACTGTGTTATGTTTAATTAAGTGGAAGCGATAGATAAATTAATAAAACGGTTCCTTTCTGTTTGTTCCGTGCCTCATCGCGGACTGCAACGTCTCTTGGTGGTGACATCAATTTATTCCAACAGCACAAAATACACACAATGCTTTTCTCAACTTTCGATACGGAGGCGCTTTAAGAAACTTTACTGCAGTAGAAAGTATGTTGAATCGTGTCATTTTGTGAGGTTTTTGTAACGTTCACTAATTGTCGAAGACTGTCATTCGACAATGTAGAGCGTATCTTTAAATTTACTAGAGAACTAGAGACTCTTTAACGATTCGCTTACTATTTTCTAGTAGTGACAAATGTAGGAAATAGCTGTCAAGTGCCGATTACCTAAACCAAGTCTCTAGTGCTGTTTAGGCAACGAACTTCAGCAGTAATGTTATCTATTCTTTCAATGATTGTTTTGTAAGTTAATAGTACAGCAACACATTTCACTAATTATCTCATTTTTAAAGTACGATTTGAAACGAATAATTCAACTCTATTTAGTTCGCCTGTTTTACTAACTTTAAAAACACTGCCTTCTTTTCACCATAGGTTCAACGCATCATACATTAGTTTAAAGTATTGTTTCCACAATTACTTTACATCAGGCCTTAATTGAATACGGCTGTAGTTGAATTTTCTCTCTACACAAGCAGCACGGATACGGAGGGGTTCAGTGATACCTGGTTGGCTAAATTTTACAAATTGTTCCATCTATTTTCAAATGCAAAAAAAAAATCCCTTTTGGATCATATTTAAAAAATAATTCAAAATATGCAAAATTGTAATCTCATTGCAGCAGATTCACATCAAACAAATAACACGTTCAGCCCGATGTCAGTTCCCAGGACCTGCCAATGGGTTTGCTCTCCAGATTCGACGAGAAGGCGAGAGTTTGCACTTGGCTGCGCTCTTCAATTAAGCGTGGCATCAATATGACATCGAGTGTCCAAGTTATTTTTTATTTTAAAGCCCGATTATAAAATGGCCACCTAGCCCTTGGCCACCGAATCGAGGCTCGTTTGCCCTCACGAAACATAGGGCAATACCGGGCATTGAAGTCTTTTTCTTAGACATTAGTTCACGACATTTCTTTAGACTGATAAGAAAGCACCACCCCTATGGTGGTGAGAAACATGCGCGATAGGTAGAGAGCGGAGATAATGGTTGAGGTGAAAAAAAGTCCTACAACATTGATAGTGATAAGAGTTTCAAGGTTTTCTATGACAGAGTTTTAGCGCCTGTAGAAAGAGTAGTTTCATTTGCTAAAACTGTCCCATACCTCAGTTGTGGTTCGACGTACAGCAATGCATTCACGCAGCATCTCAGTCACGGCACATCTCAGTTTTCGTTTTCTGTTGCTTACGCAATGTTCTATTTTAGGATTCGCTCCTGTTCAAACTGCACTCGCTACATTACAATCAGTGTGGAAAGCCATTCGAGAGACTGAGAATCACACGATTTCGGCCACGTATATATAAGTTTTCCATATTTCTCTTGGAATAAATGTGGGATCGAGGGTTCCAGTGTCTGTCCTTTCGGGACAGCATTTGTGTGGGATCTTTTTCTGCTACTGATTACAATAGACTGTAATGCATTGGCTGTGAAAATGTAACAAAACTAACTCATGCGTACGTACCATGCAGCTGCGTTCGTCATCGGGGATCGGGCGATAAAACGAGAGTTTCTTTCTTTTGCAGTGTCGAATCACTGTACAAAATTGCATGCACAACATACCAAATCGGGGTCTTCTTGCTCGCATGAACACACAAGATAAGTTTTACTTACGATTGCGTTTTTGGGCGTTTGTCACTTTTTTACTTAGCTGAAAACCTCGACTTTGCTTCAAATGTACATATTACTGCATTAATCACTAAATAGAGAGCCGAAAACAGGAGACCGTTTTGATACAGCACAATAGGATTTTACTTTTGCTAAATTTCTACTGTATTGTACTTTCCGCTGTTTGACATCTACGAACACCGTCAAGCTTGTTTTGTTTACGTTTTGCGCAAGCGCGGCCGGGCTGCCAGTTTATGATTTGGTTCCGTATCGTACACTGTAAAGTTTTCGGTGCTATTTGTAATGATAAAAATACGCCAATTTATTTTATTATTATGTTGTTTTTTTTTTTTAAATTATGTATTGTGGCGTATTACATTATTTGTTAGTTCTCGTATCCTAATTTACTTAAAATTAACAGTAGTATGAATCTAATATAAAGCATTTCCCCCTTTTCTCGTGAATGATCATCTGAGTTGAAACTTGTTTAGTCCATTTTATTGCTGGCAATTGAAATTAAATTAAGGCAGGGCATTTTTGACCAACATATGTATTAAAAAATGGCTCTATGTTATAACTCTTATGCCATCTGAATATCAAGCAAAAATGTTTTTACGCATTTTGAGACTGGCATATGGTTTGAGTCGATGTTATTCGACGCTCTTGAAGGCAAACATGGTTAAACACCAAACACGCGAACGTAATCGACAAGCATGGTACTATTCACATTCCAAGTAGGATACCACTTGTCTCTAGCTTTCCAAAAGGTAAACATGGCTTTTACTCCTAAATCTTTCCAAGGTTTCCCGTTAAATTGATGGAAATCATAATGACCTCCCACACCTACTCCAAGACCAAGATAGAAATCCTTGTCGAACGGAGCCATCCGGGATCCGCTCAATTGCCACAGATTTGCAATTTGAGGCTTTCTAGACTGAATGGTTCGGTATAACCCTTCTCCAGGATCAATGGCACAGTACACCTCATCATCCACTTCCATCCATACCCCTTCTGGAGTCCACTTCAGCCCATACACGTGGTAATCAGAACTCCATTGGACATTTTTGTTCAAAGTGCACATTTTAGAGCAGCGCAAAGGTTCACTGTCGCTCACAAGCAGTCCACCGGATAGTTGATTCCTGAACTGCGGTCCACCAGGTACAAATGCAATGCGCATTAATCCGGAAGCATAACTGTCTTGGCCATAAAAGTCCGTGGCAGGGATGATATATAGCTCTGTAAACGATTACAATACTCTTAACAAGATTGCTCTTGATATTTTTTTGTAGTTTCTGGGAAGAGCACTTACGTGGAAAAATCCAACTACCCTCAGGCAATTTTGCCCGAATCAACACCTTTCCAAATGTAAATTTAAAGCTGGTTATAGTTGTAATCTGGGCTGTAAGTACCGGCGGAATCATGTCAAAATCAATCTTCGTGTCTCGGATACAGTCCCGCGAACTGCTATGGCCCGTGCACTCTTCGCCAAACCTAAACTGCTGAGTCGTCGCACCTGGTCCAAATTTTTCCTCGAACAGAGTGGGGCGGATAGCTAATAGACCATTTTGTATCATTATATTTTCCGGGAAATCAGCATAAACCACAAATTCATTGTCGGGGTCAGATGCAAAACGGTTCTCAATGCGCCACTTGCGCAAATCTATCGAACGACCATTAAAATTATCCTCAAACAACAGTTTACCAGCACACACTTTTCGTCCATTTACAATGGTTTGTGCATTAGCGCAATGCTCAGCTGAATTTCCCTCGTAATCATCAGTTTGGGTAGCGGTTGACCTCACGTCCTTAGTTCGTCGTTCATTTGCGGTGAGCACATATGGATATAGCTCGGACGTAGCAGAGCGCGACACGATACCGGAAGTGGATGTGGGTGAAGGTGTAGCGGCCGGACGCAGCTCTTCCACGGTAAACGCTCCGGAATTCGTACGGTAGGTCTGTCCGTTACGAACAATCACTGTACGATAAAATATGGTATCACCTGGTACGAGTTTTGCTTCGCGATCGATGAAAAGGTATCGGCCGTTTTTTATTTTAATTATTGTCTGAGCCCATCGTCCAACATCGTAATTCTGTACAAATTGCTGATTAAGTTTCCCGTGAAATGTAAACGAACTAATTCCTGGATCAGCGTTAATCCACACAATCAATCCCTTCGGATCAAACACTTCGAATCGAGGCTTTGGCGGCTGATAGCGACTACTTTTACGAGGATCACCATATGAAAAGGGAAACACAAAAAGTAAAATAAAGAGTCTCAGAAAACGATTCATTCTGCTTGTAGATGTAGCTGTTCACTAATCTTACACAAACCCTCACACCTAAGCTAACCCGCACACCTTTTCCAGTAGATGGGATTTCCGTTACTTCGAAGGGCGTTTGAAACGAATCGTGGGAATTCGCCATTCATACAGTATAATGGATGAGCGATTTAGATCGAAGCGCAGCACGATACCACTGGCCCTATTGCAACTGCGTCATCGGTACACGTCACAACATTAAAATGCCAACGAATCTGATGTAGTATAGCATAATTGTATTTTAGTCTGTAATAAACATGGTTTCCTCTTCAATGGAATAAACAATAGAATTATTCGTCTTCATTAGCTTGGTGTTAGGACGTTACAGAAGGTTTACTACATCGACTTGATTATATTACATAACCAGATGACACCTAAGACCTTGATAGAGAGGGAATTGACCAGATGGGGATTGATTCGCGCCAAACCTTTGCAGGGATCGGCACGTCTACCATTAAACCACTTGGTTTCCCCATGGTTATATTAATCTTTTTGTTTTATGTCTCCGGCTGTGGATCAACAGGTTTATCGGTGCAAACATTTTCTGAATCCACCACGAGTTCCTGTTTGCTTTCCTTCTCACGTTCGAACAGTATGACCAATTCCGTGTGTGGAGTATGTGGAAATAAATCAACAGCCATTGCTTTTTTCGCAACGAATGGTTCCCCGCGAAGTTGCTTCGAACAGGGACGCATTAAGTCAACCCAATTTTTAATAGCGCTTTGGGGAGAGCACGACACGTACACCAGCTTATCGAGTCCCCGGGCATTTCTCAATTGTGTAATAGAGCGAATGTCTGAAAGAAGAGAAGTAAAAAATCAAACTGAACCGTTCTACCAACTTTTTTAGCATTACTTACGAAGTCCAGCTCTCGGCGGATCGACGATCGCTATCAAAGATTCATGCTGATCCGGCATAATGTTAGCATGCCTTATCAACGACATGATTAGATCATCCGAGTTTCCAGCAAAAAAACTACAATTCTCTATACCGTTCTTTTGGGCATTGTGTTTCGCATCTTCGATGGCTTGTTCCACGATATCGACACCAAGAACTTGTTTGCAATGGCGGGCAAAGCAAAGCCCAATCGTCCCAGTGCCACAGCAAATATCGAGAATGCTTGTACTTTTGCTTGGAGCAGCAACATCGATTGCACACTGATAAAGCACCTCGGCCGCAGGAGTGTTGATTTGAAAGAACGCCGCAGGACTGATACGAAATGTGAGACCTAAAATTGTGTCCTCGATGTGTGTTTCCCCATACAAATGTTCTATAGGATTTGTGTACTGTCCTTGCTGCCGTTTTTGAATCACTTCGAAGTGGATCGAACTGATGCCTGCTTGTTTGCCCGGTTCCGATGTTAAGCACTCGACAATTGAAGACTTCATGGTCTGTTTCTCTTCCTCTGACAATGACTGTAGATGCACACCAACCACTACCATTACCTGGCCGGTAGCGTGCGACATACGCACGGTAAGTTGCCGAAAGTGGCCCTGATACGTCTCGGCACTATACACATCGAATGGGGAGCTTTGTACAAACTGTTCAAAGAGTACGACTGTTTGTTTCATGCATTCTGGTATGTGCTTAAGGTGCGCTATCGATTCAACTTCTAGAAATCCATTCGAGTAGCTGCCTACTCGAAAGCCCACACGTTTCACACCTAAAGCATCCTTTCCGATAGAAAACTCACACTTATTGCGATAACCGTCTTGCATTGGGGACGGGCGAATCGGTTCAAACGCGCAAGGAAGGCCGCCGTGTAAAAGACGCTGTTTTTCCACAAAAGTTCGTAGCGTTGGAATGGAGGACCAGAGCTCTTTGCCAAACTTTTGCAACACATTTTCCATCTCCGATTGTTTCTGCTTCAATTGTTCATCATACGTGAGGTATGCGAGCGACGTTGCTGATGCTTCCACCGTGCGTCGCTTTATATTTAATGGTTCTCCTTCCGCGGTCGATGCTTCCTTGCGCCTACGGATCAGTGGATCGGGAGCAGGCTTAGCTTCAAAGGCAGACAGCGATTTGCCTTTCCATTTGTACCCATCAAGCGCTTTGATGGCTGCTTCACGATCTTCCTGATTGCGAAAGCAAATGAATATGAAAGGGCTTCCAGGCTTCATAATTTTTATCTTATTCGTAGAAAGCTTCATCTTCACGTTTAACAGCTTCTTGAGCTCCTGCAAATAATAGAATTGGCATAACTAAGGGCGTTTCAGGGTTTAACAAGAAATTATTCCATTTAACTTACACCAATTCCGTAATACTTGGGAAGGCCTCGAAGTTCGATTTTGAACAACTCGGAGGTGAAGCCGGTGGCATCCAGATACGCGTACTCTTCACCTTTCATTTCACTTTTATCATCATGCTTATTAGGCACCTCTTCTTTTGGAGATTCCTCAGCGATAGCAGCATCATTTTCTACTTCCATATTTTGCGCCGTTGTAAATTTCGTATTTTTCTTGCCAATAAAAGTTTAGCAAGCCATGCAGCCGGCTCACAAATCGCAAAGCACGTGTTTTGTAAACAAAGTGAGCTGACACAATCAATTGTGACACATTCAATAACCTTGGATTTTGAGCCGCAGTGCCACTGCGATGACGTTTGCGATAGAATTCCAGTTCAGTGGATTGTGCGTTGCGATTGTGTGCGTGCAGCCATCCGTCGGTTTGTGGCCACGTCAGAGGATAAAAAACATACAATTGTTCGTTTTTTCGTGAATTCAAGTGATCCAGTGAGCGTAAGTACGATTTTTATTGGATTTTTAGCCATTTCTCCGTTCAACCCTAACGTGTCTCAGATTCTGTCGCTGACCGTATTGACAAACGGTTCCCACCTGTACCCCAGCACCCAGCGTCCCACGTATACCATAGATTCCTGCAACACTTCCATGGCGACAGTGGCTTAAAGCGCTTCCGTTCTCCTTCGAGCTTCCATTGATCAACTTTTCGTCTGCCGGTTCGGTCGATCCGACGCTCGAGACAGTGGTGCCCCGCAGTTCGGTTATATGCGAGGCTAACAGTACTTTAACTCTTGTCCTTTCATTGTCGCCAACGCGCGTGCAGTTTTCCTGTGTTCCCTGTCCCTTGAATCAACGAAAGGCGCATTTTCCAGTTTTCCTACCCCATCGAGTAAAAATGAGATTGCTGTCGGCATTCGGGCTGGTGCTTGCATTCGCCACCGTGGCGCTTGCAGCCGAAGAGGTCAAAACGGAAGATGGAGTGCTGGTACTGACTAAGGACAATTTCGATTCGGTCATCGCCAACAACGAATTTGTGCTCGTGGAATTCTGTAAGTACCTGTAGATTTATTTTTCCTTTTTTTGCGGGGTAGGGAGGGAGGGGCAATCGGAGTTTCAATATGGGATCCAGTCTGATGTTAGTGCGAAGCCGTTTCCTTAATTGTTTAGCAGTACAAACGATAGTGTAGTGGGGCAGTTTTTATATTTTTGATTAGAAATCTTTATTTCATCGTATTTATTGCAAAAGTTTCGCGATTTGGCCGACTATTCCTGAAGTGTATTGAACAGAGCAAAAATCAGTGCAAAAAATCGAACAGGCTGCAACTGACCTCAATTGTACAGTTTATTATTAGGAATGCAGTTTAATTTGTTAGAATTGGGATTTAAAGGATTCCAAGCATTTCCTTCCATTAAGGCAAATACTTATATTATGGAGATGCATAAATGCATCGAATATCCGATACGCGATAGCGAGCGCAGTTTTTAGCACAATTACGCCAACAAGTGCGTGCGGTTTGACCCGGTCAAGAAACGCAATGTCAGTCATTTTAGCCACATTTCTCCAAGGGCTATGTTTCGGTATGTTCCTCAACGCTATATTCTGCCTGTTGGAGTATGTTATCTGTGGTTCTTGAAGGAGTTGCTCTCTCTCTCTCTCTTTCGGACAACCAGTTCTCAACGATAACGAAACAAAGAAAGGAACAGTCCATGTAGGAGCATGAACGCGCCTGCTCGTCTGTTAGTGGAACCGAGACGGCCAGTGGTCATGCCTCGTTGGAAGATTTGTATACGTGGAAGTTTCTTGTTTCCCTCGTTTCACCCGTTGATCGCGAAATGCCTAGCAAGCAGCAACTCACTATGCTGGGATTGGTGGGAAAAATTGATGATTTCAACCGGTTTCTTAAGTAGCCGGCCGGCAACTAAATGAGATTTATGCGTACTTTCAAACTGGCTGCTTCAAACTACTAGTAGAAGATATGCGCTGGTCGGACATAGCTGTTCATGGCTTCAAAATCTTTAAGAAACTAAAGATTATTATGGACGTCGTTCGGTTAAGTCCATACGGTTTTTTGATGTATTTTTCAACTATGTACGAATAATGTTACTAGTACAAAATAAACGTTAACGGTATTTTCATACTCAAATACATGTGACAAAAGTGTTATATATACGTACACCTGATTTTGTAATTTTCCTCCCACACTTGGTTTATCCAAACGTTGGCGAAGAATTTCGTCATTGACCTTTACGATTACGTGTACGTAAAGCGGGATCATCGTCTTGCGAATCCGCTTACGTGTTTCGATTATTTAAAAAGTCTATTGCAGCAGGCCACGTCGATAATACGCTTTCCCGTTCCCTTATCAGGTACATATCAAACCGCTCCAATTTGTGTATTAGGTTCCAGTACAAGCTTGGCACATTTTGTGCAGCCTACTTCTGTGCAAACACAGCGCGATGCTAAGAGGACTGTAAGACACGTAAAAAAAAAACAAAAAGATGATACAGATTTTTCTCTGTGTTTACACAAATGTTTGTGTTTCGAAGTGTGTGTTGCTGCTTTGCCAGCGTATTTTTTCACCTTGTTTATCTTACGAATCACAAGAGAAGTGTTTAGGGTGTGTTCCCTTGGAAGAGCACCAACGTGGCCGAAAGCAAAACATACAAGTGACATACAATGCATGTATTTCTTCAGTCTTGTTTTTTTTTTGCTGTGTAGTAGGTCCAAGGTTTAAATTTTGAACAGTCTCCTTAAAGCCCGCCCCTTGCACAGCAATACCATATATAGTTTCTTATCAAATGTCTGAATGTAATGTTGCGGAGCAATTGGGCTGCGATGTAGTTTCGTAGCTCTCATATCAGTTACAAGTATCTAAACAATACGATAAATTCGCTTGTTCTTTGTGAATTTCCGCCACACAAAAAGCTATTTTTTCGGCTGTAAAATTGATACGAGTAATTAGCGAGCCGGACGTGATATTGCCGTACGTGTATACACATTAGAAGTCTGTTGAACACATATTTTCCATAACATCCATTAGGAAAATTGACAAAGTAAGGTAGAGAATACATGCACCATCGGGAGCTACGAAGACTAAGATGCGTCAGTAAACCGGTTTTTCTAATAAGCTGCTCAGCAGCCGTGACGTGTCGATTGGTGAGGCAAGACTGTAGAAACCAACACATATTCTCCATGAATGTTGTACGCGTCAGTGGCTAGGGTCTATCGCGCATCGCCACCGCCGCTTTCGCATCTTATAGTCTTTTCTTCATCGAATGTGTACGTGTGTTTGTACCGAGATGAAACTCGCAGCCTTTTTACAGTTGCCTGCCTATTCACGAAGAAAACGCTGTCGTTTATGTTTCCGGTCATCGACCCCTATACGGTACCGGTTACGTGGAAACTGTTTCAAAAAGTAAGAGAAGTATGATTTAAAAGAGTTAACGTTTGCATTCATTAACTGATCTCTAGTCAGTAACAGTCGATAATAGATTCGATCAGAGGATTTTTTTTTCAGTTCAAGTTCAGGGTCATGTTAAATGTTTTCTTTGGCATTTATGACTCCAATATATTCTGTTTTCCTTGGCTGCTTTTGTTGCTAACAGTAAAGTAATGTTGTAAAATATATGATAATATTGAAATCTATAATGTGTTTCTCGATTTAATAATTATTAAAAACTTATCAAAATGAATCAAAAATGTCCTATCTACTATTTTAGGGTCTTTTGTTCACTTATTCTGTTGCCTTGATGTCAAAGTAAAAATGAATGTACTTAACATACAGTTGCAAAAATATGTTCGGTTCTATAGTTGGTAATGCACAGATATCAAACCAACAAGACATGTGTAGGAAAGCAAAACAACCATCTGTAGAATTAAACCGTTGTTATCTTCATTACACACTGCCAATGATTGTAATTGGCTATGCATGACAATATATATAATCTTGTTCAAAATGAAGGGGGAAAAGAGCACGGGAGATCGGTGGTTTCGCTAAAATATAATTTACCATACAGATTATACTCATCCATTTGATGATAATGTGAACTGCTAGTCTTCAGAACTATGAATAAATTACACGGATAACTGTACTCGCAATTTGGATTGTATTATTTGCATTTTATTGCTGATACCAATAATATAAACGGTAAACATATTTTACAGACGCTCCATGGTGCGGACATTGCAAGGCTCTGGCTCCCGAATACGCTAAAGCTGCCAAGGTGCTCGCGGACAAGGAATCGAACATCAAACTTGCCAAAGTGGACGCCACGGTTGAGCCGGAACTTGCTGAGAAGTATGGAATTCGTGGTTACCCCACCCTGAAATTTTTCCGCAGTGGATCCCAGGTCGATTATACTGGTGGACGCGAACAAGACACGATTGTATCGTGGCTGGAGAAGAAGACTGGCCCGGCCGCTAAGGAGCTCGAAACTGTTGAGGCAGCTGAAGAATTCCTGAAGGAAAATAATGTAGCTGTGGTTGGTTTCTTCAAGGATCGTGATTCAAAGGAAGCCAAGGCATTCATGTCCACGGCAGTCGCTGTTGACGACTATCCGTTCGGTGTGACCAGCAGTGAGGAAGTGTACGCCAAGTACGAAGCCAAGTGTGGCTCTGTGATCCTGTTCAAACATTTCGATGAAGGAAAGGCTGTCTTTGAAGGAGAAGCTACTGAGGAGGCTCTGAAGAAGTTTGTCACCGCCCAGGCCCTGCCATTGATTGTTGACTTTAGCCACGAAACGGCCCAAAAGATCTTCGGTGGAGAAATCAAGAGCCACCTTCTGTTCTTCATCTCGAAGGAGGCTGGACACCTGAAGGAATTCGTCGAACCGGCCAAGGAAGTTGCTAAGAAGTTCCGTGAACAAATCTTGTTCGTTACTATCGACGCCGATCAGGAGGACCACACCCGCATCCTAGAATTCTTCGGCATGAAGAAAGACGAAGTCCCTTCGCTCCGCATCATTCGCTTGGAGGAAGACATGGCCAAGTACAAGCCCGAAACGAATGACCTATCAGCAGACAAGATTCTTGAGTTTGTGCAGTCGTTCTTGGATGGCAAGGTGAAGCAGCACCTGCTGTCACAGGACTTGCCCGAAGATTGGGACAAAGAGCCAGTGAAGGTGCTTGTAGCCACCAAATTTGATGAGGTTGCGTTCGATAAAACCAAGGACGTGTTGGTAGAATTCTACGCTCCGTGGTGCGGTCACTGCAAACAGCTGGTGCCGATCTATGACAAGCTCGGAGAGAAATACAAGGACAGTGACAGTGTAGTCATTGCTAAGATTGACGCCACTGCAAACGAGTTGGAGCATACTAAGATTTCCTCCTTCCCAACAATTTACCTGTACCGAAAGGGCGACAACGAGAAGGTGGAGTTTAAGGGCGAGCGTACGCTGGAGGGTTTCGTTAAATTCCTGGAAGGCGAAAAGGATGAGGTACGTTTGGACTGCAAGTGCTTTATGCTACCGGCATGTAACGCTAATGTAACCGAATTTTTCTTTTCACCAAACAGCAACCAGAAGAAGAGGAGAAGGACGATAAACCGACGAAGGACGAGCTATAAGCGTGAGGAGAGCGGGCTTATAAACAACACGATCGTCAACAGTGTCTGCCCTAGATCGTTAAATCTGCGGGGAAGGAAAAACAACAAAGTGAATTAATACCATAACAAACTACAAAAATATTCTAAGTCCAAATCACCATCAAAACAATACAGTAATGTTTCAGTTTCATAGGTTCTCAAGCGTTATCGACTAGAAACATCATGTAACGAACGCCCGTGAAGCCTAAAAAAATCATAAGTGAAGCAACATAAAAATTCAAAAGAATAGAAGAGATAGCTTATGCATAATAGTAATATAAAACATCGCAAAGAGACTGTAATATACTATATTTTATGAAGGAAACGGTAATATGTTAGATGAAGCGATATAGATAAATTACACAAAACGTCTGAACATCTGATAGGCCCGCTATTCAAGATCTCTACATTTTTGCAATAGTTATGTTTGCATTCATTCGTTTTCGCGACCTTCCTTACAATCGCTCCTTCTTCCTTAGTTAATTTGAAAGCTTAAAAAAATAAGAGGTAAGCTCCACAGATTAATTAACACTGAAGCGCAGCCGAAAAAATCGAGCAAATTGGTTATCCATCAGTAGGGGAAGATCGGACTACTAGGACAGAAGCAACAAACACAGTATGGTGGTGTATGAATTCCATGTTAAAACGAAAATTCCAAAACTATGGAGAAACAGGTAGTGACTAAACCAGACAAAAAATTGCATTTGATAGATTCTTCGTTAAGAACATGCCGAGAAGAATGTTATATTAACATTAGGATATACATCTCCGTCGATTTTCTACGATGGACTAAAGGCAGAAGAATTCTTCCTTCACACAACAAAGATACAGAGTCAACATTCACACACACACATTCACAGACACAAACACCAACGACAAACCATGTAATAACACTCGAGGCATTAAAATGAAAACTTAACAAAACTGAAACATTAGCGGATTTTTTGCAGCTTCTTGCGAAGTTTGTTTTTATATTCAGAAAGAACCGCGTCATTTTCCCGGTTGGCCAAACGGGCCACGATTGCAGGACTACCCAACGAGCATGGGTTTTTTTTTTAATTTTAGTTATAAATTTTATTCCATGAACTCATACCTGTGTTGGAGTTGAAACTGAACTCATACTGATCCTAGAACAGATCAGAATCCCATACCGGTCTTGGAACCGATGATGATGAACCCATACCGCTGCTGGAGTTGAAGTTAGAGCCATACCGGTTCTGGAGAAAAATCATGAAATCGTCTCGGTCTTGGAACCGATACTGAACCCATACCGGTCCTGGAACCGATACTGAACCCATACCGATCCTGGTGTGGACAGGTGTGCCGACCACTGAATGAAGTGTGCATGAAGGCCGATCGAGCAGGAGCTCTCGGTAGGGGCGCTCGGTTCAGCTGGTGCGTCCTAGTATTTTAACGTGTATTGATAAGTGTCGATAATTGTTTAATTTTCTACTGTATCGCGTTGACTAAGTTATAAAAAAAAGCAAAAGTTAAGATACAACCCAATGTATCTTTTACGTACACAATTTCTCGAGCACAACTCTGTAAATCACAACATCTACGGCAGGCACCTAAAACTTAATTCCTAAGTTACTCCAGAAGGCCCGTTGTGAGAAATGAAATAACATACCAATCTAACGGTTTTAATTCGCATTCATTTTTCGAAGGTCCAAACAATGACATGGCATTGCTTGGGCATATCGTTGGTTGTGGAGTAACTGTTGGCGCTGGAAGTATAAACGCAGGCCAAAAACGGTTTTTCACGAGTTTGCCAACGCTCCAAATCAGTGCGATTTTTCCTCGCTGGCGAGCGTTTTTGTAAGTCTTTTTGAGGGTTCAAGATGACCGCCAAAAAGCTCGCGCTGGTGTTGGTGGAAAAAATTAAATGGCAAAAAAGCGGACACATGCGTTGTCAAAAGGGTGATTAATACGACATGCTGTACGGTACTGTACGGCGCAGCATCGCACAGCGTGCTCGAGGGCTGGATCAGGTGGAGCTCACCTTTCCTACGTGCTCAGCGGTGCACAGTCTACCTAAAACGGCGAGGCAAACATGTAAAAAAAACAAGTACACATATTTTTCTAATACTTTACGCTTCATAGCCCGATAGCTTATTGTACTTACGGAGCATATTGGCTCGTATACTACGATTTTTTTAAATGAATTTTACTTTCGATGTTTTCAATTTTCCGTCGATATGCATTCAGCTGCATGATGGCGTGTGAATATACCGATGTTTGTAGTCATTCCCATTCTTCTACAAAACTGGTGCACTAAAATCTGTCTTAAGTGATTGCCCAAAAAAGAGCAAGTAAACACATCAGGATAAGCGTACACTGTAGCACTTTCTAACGATTACAACACACATATCTCTTGCAATGTACCCGCTACAGCAGGACGGTTTAGAGGCAAAATGATGATCGGCAAGATGCAAAATAGCACGCTTTGTTAATGTAATGCTTAAAGATCAATCATTTTGTTCAAATTTAGTCAACCACGAAACGAAAGGCATATGTACAATGGTGGACGAAGCGTTCGTTGTGAAGTGGGAGAGGGGGCACATAAGCTCGCTGGAGCAAGACCACTGGAAGCAAGTAAAGGAAAGGTAGAGAAAATGAGCGAGGTGCAGCGATATTCGAACGTCAAAAACCCTCGCCATGTTGTACGGGGAGTCAAACGACACTGCGAAGAAAATAAGAAAAATCTAAACACAAAAAATAAGGTTTGTTGTCGATGGAAGCGCGATCATCCTTGTATTCTCACGTAGTCTGTTGTGAAGAAAAGAAGTGTGTTGTGTGTTAAGTATGAGCGAGTCGTGAAATGCTATATATTATTCCGTTTGCAATGCAAAGAGAAAACTTTGTTCGTATGCGTGCGAAAATAAGTTAAAATGTAAACATTCGCGCTCGGACTCGGGCTCTGTGCATTGAAACTCCGAAGTCGAAGTAAGTTTTTTTGCGTGGTTCCTGTGTACGCATCGGAGCACATAAACGCAATGCAGTTGTGGCGTGTAATTAAAAGCATTTGAGAAGTTTGCACAACAAACGAGTCTCTAAAACGATAGTGCGGTGCTTCGAGCAGTGTATGTCAATGTAACGTTGGAAGATTTGCAGACTTGTAGGAAGATGTAACTTTACTGGTGTGTTTTTGGTTGGAAAATGGACCCTGCTACTGGAGTAACATCTTTATTTATCGCAGCGTCGATGGGAACATATTGCCCATCCGTCCCGTTTTCGTGCATCAGTGGTAAATGAGTGCAAGTGGGCCTTTGTACGGTGACGGTGATTGCTGTAAATTAAAACGATCGATTTTGTACAATTTTTTCATCTCATTCTATTCAATATGTTATCTACGTGGAAGTGGGTTTGTGTGCGAATGCGCTTCTGCGTGTTTTGTTTTGATTATGGTGGAACAAGAATCTATTTTCATATGTAATTGCCTTAACGTACGTTTTCTAGCTTACATACTATGATTCACCAATTCCGATGGTGTTAAGTACTTTTTTTATTGTCTTCCTGTGGGCTAGTTCCGGCTAAAGTACCCGCTTTCACTCATTTCTTTTGTGAGTGCTTGTCGCCATTCCGACACCGATTTAACACACTGCTCACATTTGTTGATGGTTGTGGTATTTTGCTCACTTTCTCCCGGTCTCCATTCAATAAGAGTAACTGCCGTAACCGATCTCACATAAAAGGGGAATAACTAACTGGCCCTCACTTGAAACGTTGATAGTGTGTACTGATTGGTTTTATTCGTTTTAAATTAATCCTACCTAGCGTTCTGCGTGTTTCCGTGGATCTTGCAACCAGTATGAACTGTTCGAACGAGAATGGAATCAAACTCGATGAACAAGCAATATCATTGGTTCAAAAGACGACGGAGGATTTTCATCAGTTGCCGACACTGACCTCACCGACATTCGTTCTAACGGCATCACAAACTATCACATCACCTAGGACGATACCAACACCTGCTTCGCCTCCGATCCGGAACGCCCATCACAATAAGCCTTTGTTTAAGGGCATACATCATTCGGCTGCTACTGCAAAGGACCAATCGCCAGTATCATTGGTACAACCGACAGAAGCATTTTTCACAGT
Source organism: Anopheles coluzzii (assembly GCF_943734685.1). Lineage (NCBI taxonomy): Eukaryota > Metazoa > Arthropoda > Insecta > Diptera > Culicidae > Anopheles > Anopheles coluzzii. The sequence continues at coordinate 95,025,558 of NC_064671.1, read as the reverse complement.
AGTGTCACTGGAAGGAACTAGCCCAAAGAAGAAACCGAGCAGTTGCTTATATGAGTACGATCCTGTGACGCAACAGACGGCCAGCGGCGCCTGTCTATCGTTTTACGAACAGCAACAGTTTGGAAACTACAGTCTGTTCGGGGAACTACCCGCAAAAGCAGTTTTATCAAGGCCTTCCTCATTGCCAGTTACCAAGGCAACGATCACTAATGATAGGAAGCGATCATCGATAGACGGTGACACGATCGCAATGCGCGATAGTTGGCTGTACCGGCTGCAGCGCATAGTGGCCTCACAGCGTAGGCCCATGTTCAGCTATCTGCTTCCCTTGTGCCTGCTGATCGGGATCATGCTATTAATCTACACATTCAGAGATACCGCCAAAGGTGTCCTGTTCTGGATCGAAACGCAGAACACGTGGATAATATTTGTCATCTTTCTGTGCATGTTCACCGTCGTAAGTTTTCCCGTAACGGTCGGTTATCTAGTGCTGATCATTGCCAGCGGCTACCTGTTTGGGTTCATTCGCGGGCTGCTGACAGTGGTGATCGGCGCTAATCTTGGTGTGGCCATTGCGCACAATACAATCAAATCGCTCCAAAGCAAACTGCCCGTACACAAGTGAGTATTATTTATTTCAAACATTTCTTTAGTAGTTGGGGCTGTTTGAGGCTGTTATTTTTCCAGCGGTTATTCTGGGACTGCAAATTAATACTGTACATAGTACATGATGGTTGGTATGTGATGATAGAAGTCTACTTGTTTACGCAAAAGTTTAACATGCGTTAAGCGCATGCGATCGATAAGGAGTCGCTTATATGTGTTATAGGTGGATGCTGATAATTACATTAATCGTAGTAATATTGAAATGCTGAATAGATACGATATTTTAAATATTTAATAATGTAAAGCATCTGACTCACTGTGATGAACTATGGTGATACACGAATCTTTTTGCCAAATCGCCACTGTTGCCAATATTGTTGAAATTGTTGTTGTATCATACAGATAGCAGTGGACACGGCACATACTAAAGCAAGAGCAGTATGTTTACTCATGATTAACGTTAATTTACAAGTCTCAATTTAGGAAAGGGTGGATGTGACGTGGCACATGTGTTCAAATAAGTTAGCAACAGCAGCAAACTAAACGGTTGCTACGTGGTATTGAACAGTTGAAACTCTTTTCCATAGCACACTTGGGGCAACAATTATTTGTGTTTCTACACTCACCAAGAATGTCTTCCAATAGCGAGTTAGTTGCTAGTTGCTAAAGGTAGCAATTGAAGTTCGCTTAATGATTCGAACAATCGAATCGAATAATCGAACAAAAATAATATATGAGCAAAAAAAAAAGTCTAACAGTTAAGTTAACAGTCGGTTAACAGAATCGTCATTATTATTTATCCAAATCCATCATTCCTTGATTGTTTCCCAATTAAAAATATCACCGGCTTTCGGAAACCGTTGCGGTGCATTGCGCATTGAATGTGAATAAGAGTTTTTTGCACCAGCGCAAACAGTATCTACACACAAAAATTGATGTAATATTCTTCGAAGCGTTAGAATGTATTAAAGCACCAGACGCATGCTCCATGAGTAACAGCGAGAGACATTCGCACCCAACACTAACGTCGAACAAACAAACAAACAAACAGCATCATGGAGCTATTATAAAGGCAATGGCCGAAGCTGGGAGCTAGACTACTAAATTCGTATGTCTCTGCAATTTACCGTTGTATGCGTTGGCTTACAGCAGCCGCTCGTGGAAACATCACTTCAATTTTCACTCGTTTTAGGTTACGCTTATATCGAGGTCAGCCGCTTTGACAACTGATCAAAGTGGTTGCCTATGTGCGTTTGTAGCGTAATCGAGTAAATATGTTAAAAGAGTCGCTCTAGATCATTGAAACATTGCAGTATTAGTTTTGTTTTAGTAAATTATTGCTGCAAAGTTTGTGTCTAATACTTCAAAAGAATTAATTCAAAGATTTGGAAACAGTAGTATCAGGCTGTAACGAAGCTGGACTTTTCCTCTGTTCGTGTTAATTAATACATATTTGTTTAGTTTGAATATATGTATGTGTCAGGCATATTTGGTTTTTTACCCATAGCCATAGGGTGGCAGAATTGAGAGTTGTGGTGATTTAAATCGCACTGGTTAACACTTGGCCCTATTAAGTGGCCATGAAACGTAATTCGCCTTTCGGTCTGTGTTCGCTTTACAACATACATAACATCTGGCTGGTTGCGTTTAGCTGCATTTGTCGTTTGGTAATGTTTCGTCATATTTCTCTTTTTTCAGGCTCATCAGAAACGAAACCGGCCGTGCCATCCTTCGGGTTATATCCGGACCAAGGGCCTTCAAAATTGTACTCTTTGCACGCTTAACACCAATACCATTCGGGCTGCAAAACACCATATTCGGCGTAAGTTGACTTTAGACTGTGTTGCCTCGTGAGTAGACATGCTTGAACGAAATCCGTAAAACGTGACACCATGTGGCTTAGTTTCACGTGATGTGCGAGCCAGAAACTATTCTCGAGCTTATAATGCAACTAGGCTTGGAAAGCGTGATAGTTCGCTTGGTAGAATCAGTCTTGTAACAGGCTGTGTTTAATGTGTCAAGTCACTGCAAATGGCATAGAGAAAAAAGATGCGTATACTAAAATGAGCAAACCTTGTCGTATTTTTGCCAAATCAAATATTATGAACATCCCAAACACAATCAACTAACAATGGACCACTTTACTCGAAGGTGTACAATTATAAACTTTTTAAGTTTGTAGCTATTCTATTGCAGGTAGAATCATTACTGTCCCAGAGATTTTGCCAGCTTTTCACGCTCGTTTTCTGTTGGCTGTTGTTTGTGAATGTTACCTTGAACAGAATATCAGTACAGTGCTGGAATAGTTGTCGTTATAAATGCCTATTTATATCTTATAAAATCAGATTAAAATAATTGTAGCCTGTTATTTGCACTCACATTTGTTCATAGAGTTTTTTTCGAAATGGTATAATGGTGAGCAGTAACGTTCTCTTTTTTTCATTTTGCTAGTTTATTTCCCTTCGAGCACGTACGTTCGGGTTGGGGCATGTGTTTGTATTGTTTATAGTGTGTAAAAAACGGTTTTCGGCTGTCCAACGTGGTCAACTGCCAACTGATATTATACTGTCAATCTTTCATCTTACAGATAAGCTCCGTAAATACCCGGAGCTACCATGCCGGAACGGTAATTGGACTGCTCCCAGCGCAAACTATTAACGTATACTTAGGCTCGAAGCTACGCTCTATTCACGAGGTACTAAGTGACCACAATGCTGCTCTGGGACTGGCAGGATATGGCGTATTTGTGGTGGAGGTAAGAGTATAATAAACCATTTCTTTTTGCGTGCTCTGGAAGTGTGAAGTGTGCTAATATCGATCGATTTCCATTTGTTAGGTGATTGTTGGCGCCGCTCTTATGATATGGGTTATACAAAAGGCGCGACTGGAACTCTCAGCAGCGCTGCTCGCTACGACCGATGCGGATTCGGACGAAAAAATACTGATCGAAATCGAGGCATAGTTGTGATACGACTGTCAGTTTCGGCTCCAAAAAATCGTTCGAGTCCTTCCACGCCAGGCTAGTGAAATAAGTCAATCAGTTGTTAATATTTGTATTGTTCTAGGTGATAGTGATATTTATTGGTCCACCAGACCCAGCTAGCGATTAAGGATCCCAAACGCATTAGCAGTCATGTACCCATGCACGAAACCACTGAAAACCAACAGTAATTGCTGTAAGTCTGTATGCACACAACGAAAAAACATTCTCTCGTATGAATTATGATAAAGAAAGAATCTCAATCATACTAACCACGTCAACCGAAGATCAGACCGAGCACGTTCTTGACTGTCAAAAACCGTCCGTAGGCTAACAACTCTTTGTTCACCTATTTATATGCATTTTAATTTCCATCTGGAATAGCAACGAACTAATTTTCCATAAGAGTGTGTACAAGTTGTGGCAAGTTGTGAGTTGGTGGGATTTTTGGGAAAAATAGAACTAAACAGTTACAAGCAAGCAAGTAAGATAGTTTTATTTTTCTGCAATGCATTTGCCAACGCCGTAACTATATCCCAAATGAATGGTACAAGTCTGTAGCATACCAAAAATGCTGTTGCATACGTGTAATTTTACTAACTTTTTCAAATGCTGGTGGAATGCATGTCTTCAATATGTTTATACGCGGCTCAACTAAGATTCGAACATATATGTGGAAATGTAAAACAAACAAAAATCATACATGCAATATATACTTTTTGAAGAATAATTTCTTTTCACCTTTCAACGTTTAAGTTTTGAGTCGCTGGCGAGCTTGCGCGTTGAAATTCGTTTTAGCGGCAGTTTTAATGGGCATCGGATTTTGCCTCGATTCCATAACTTTCGGTAAAATATATCACGTGGACACATTTTAAATTTTGTAATTTAATGTAGTATTGAAGTAAGACGATCCCACGATACCTAAAGAAAATTATTAAACCATTTGGAGCGTGTAAGTAAAAACAAAACCGTTTCGTGTCATTTGTTATCCGAAATCGTATCCACTCGAAGAGCTGAATTTATTATTGTTCTTTTTATTGTTTCACAGTCTTACATCACAGATAAAATATGGAATGTCATGTTTCGTAAGAGCAGGCATAAACTTACTTAATCATAGAAAAAATACTTGCACTTTAAATATATGCAGGTGTCCACAAAACCTGAAGGGAATCTAAAAACATCACAGTAGAACACAGTTGACAAGAGTCAGCGTCTGGAGCCACGCTTTTGTTTCTTCATGTACTGATCGCAACAATAATCGATGACGGCCAGTGCATAGTCAGCATCCGTTCGATTGACACACATTGGCGGTTTAATACGTAATACCTATAATAATCAAATCAAACAAATCGATGAAGATTATTGTAAAAAAATTAATGTGTTTGTTCCAAAATACAAAACGCCCGGTAAAATACACGCAACAAAACCAAGGAAGACATTATTGTGTTAGTAAGGATGGAACGATTCAATCAGCGCTAGGTTAGATAAGCAATCGGATAGCTTGGTTAAAAAGCATGCACACACAAAATAAATAAAGCCAAGAATCTAGTCTAGCTAATGCAAAATACTAATACCGTTGTGCTTCTGCTTAAACATGTCCACTCGTGATAAACGTATAACCACAAACACGATGTTAATATCAAATGAGTGCCCCGATTGCATTAGGAAAAGCTAGTGTGTTAAGAGCAACTAGTTGATAGGAGATTCGAATGAAATAGTTATTCCTAAACTGTTTTAGAATGTTGATTCAGTTGTGTTTCAATTGATTGTTTATTTGCCAAATAGTGCCCGCATGTATGTTTGGAACATCTTCTTCATTATTGCGAATTCCGTGCTAATCAGAAGCTCAAATATTTTAGTGCGTTTTTTCCGAATGTTTGCGCAGGGCAATATCAAGAACTTGCAAGGAAAAATCGACGTCAGCTTTTGTTATACACATCGGAGGCTTAATTCTAAGGACCTGTTGAGAGGAAGGGAACAATACGAAATTCAATTCGTTAAATAATATCTACTATCGGTGTTTTTGTCGCTTGTTATCTACTACTGCCATACAGCAACAAAAAAAAGCTAAATCAATTCCGTTAGAAGAGGTGAGCTGAAAAATAATATTGATTGTGGCGAAATGTACGGATGGGACATTGGAAATGATCGCAAATAATCATACGAGCAAAGATACTTACGTTTGCATTTAGACCACCGCGACCGAACAAAACGCCCATGTCTTTACACATCTCCCAGATGTCGACAAAATGCGGTGCACTCAGATGCTGTCGCGTTTCTTTATCGGCAACCAGCTCCACACCAATCATCAATCCCTGAAAAAGGCAAAAAAACACACATGGGATGGGGGTGGTTATCGCTGATTCAGTGTGTAGTTTTCAGTGGCTATACGCCCCATTCTGATCAAGGGCCAGGATAGAATGAATACAGTTCATTTCAAGTATTCAATATGAAAGCAACTCCCGCAGCTAGTGTTGTTGTAATCCTGCTAGTAGTTGCGACCCATCCTAGCAATGGTGTCAAAGTTTGGGTGCCTCACGTAAGCTTCTCGGACGCCGCGAATTGGGTATCGGCTAATTTGCCTACCGCTGGCCAAACGATCGTCTTTCCCAGCAAACTGAACGCGCTCGTCAGTCTCCCGGTGGGCATTTGGACCGTGTCGTCGCTTATACTCCCACAGCAAGGTGGCTTACTTTTTCCTGACCATTCGTTTTCGCTGAATGTCGTTTCGCGTGACCCGGCGGCGATTTCTGTAGCGATCTTCAACGCTCCCGGGCGCACACCCTACTATTCCGGTAGCAACTGGGCAACTTACGACGAGCAACGATCCACCCACTCGACACCCAATGCCGCCGTTCCGCACTCCGAGCGTGTGCCCTGTCAGTATGAGCTGGTCGTTTTCGAGGTGGGAAAAAATATGCCGAAACCAATTGACATGCAGTACCACGAATCGATCGAGGTTGGAAATGTACGCTTTGGAGACACGATCGAAGGATTGGACAGCTTTCACAACTTCATGTCGTCTGAGCTGGGACAGTTCCTGTTCTACAATGCCGAGGACACGCTAATCCGTCAAGGTAAATGTGCAAATGCGGACAAATGTCCCTGCCAAGAACGACGGCAGATGGATGCCATTTGCTCGAACGTACGCTGTACCGTACCGCATTGTCTTTCGCCTATACATCCGCCGGGACACTGTTGTCCGATATGTGGTAGTTGGTTACGCATGGATATGGCCACGATCAAGGGCGTGTTTAACATGCAAACGTTCATGGACAAATTGCGACGCAAGATCAATACGGGGGAGGTGGACGATTCCGGCGTGGAGTTTCATATCGGGGTGGATCGATCGGCTGGGGCGAACGTTGTTCAGCTGATCATCGTAGACAAGGGCGAGTATGGTGAAAAGAGTACCCGTATGATGGACAGTCTGCGACCGTTCTTCGAGAAGCAATTCTCCTCAGGTAAGAGTCATGATGTTTGATGCCGTCTTAGCCAAAGGCGTAACACCTTTCTGCACATTTCCACAGGTTTTCAAGTAACACACGCCGGTCAACCGCATACACCATTGGAGGGAGGTCAGCTGTTGGCGTTCGTCATGCTAACCCTTATCGTTGCGTCCACTTTCTTCAGCATTATTTACGTGTATTACTATGACGATGTGTTGCTTCCGCGGCTTAGAGCGGCGGTACGCAATCGTCAGTTTTTCACAACACCCTTCGTGTTTGCACGTTTCGATCCGAACAATGATGTGGACGGGCTTTCGGTGGACGTTACCTATCCTAGCGCAGTGCAACTAGCCAACGAAGAAAGGGAAGAATCAGCAGCTCTGGCTGATGATGTGGAAAACCATCACGCATCCTCGTTCAATAACCCTATGTACGAAAAGCCTGCGCCGAAGGTTGATCCCGCAATGGAGGTGTTCGATGATGTGGAGTTGCTCGTGAAGTAACAGCAAAACGTCTTACCTTTCCTCGCACGTCCCCAATTACATCGTGCTTGTCCCGGAGCCGTTCTAATCCCTTCAACATGTAGGTGCCCACATCAAGTGAGTTTTTTTGTAGCTCCTCTTCATCGATGACCTGAAGCGACGGCAAAGAAAGGGTGTGCTTACGGTCGGTTTTTTGTTAAATAAACCATATCCCAACAACTTACATCCAGAACAGCCATTCCGACCGCACAGGCGAGCGGGTTGCCACCAAAGGTGTTGAAATGCAGGGCCTGGCACAGTACCTCCGCCACTTTGCGCGAAGTAACCACCGCACCCATAGGGAAACCATTTCCGATTCCTTTCGCCATGGTCACTATATCCGGCACGATGTCATGGGCTTCGAACCCCCAGTAATGCTCTCCAGTGCGACCGAAACCGGATTGCACCTCGTCCGAAATGAACAGTCCACCGTTTGCTCGCACAAGCTCGGCGGCCCGCTTTATGTAGCCCTTGGTGTATTGCACAGTGCCGCCGACGCCCTGAATCGATTCAGCAAACATGCCGGCCACCTTGCCACGCGGCAGCGAGTATTTGAATAGCTGCTCCAGCTGGTCATAGTACATATCCGTCGCCTTGCACTGGCCCTCCTGGCAGTCGCAACTGCGTGTAGTTTGCACCGGCGAATCACGGCACTGCTTGCCGCCCCAGATTCCCGTGTAGGGGTCGGGATTCATCGCGTGCAGAATGCCGCTATTGAGACCGGGCAGCGGATAGCGCCAGGTAGAGTGGGCCGTCAGGCCCATCGTATATGGCGACGCTCCGTGATAGGCGTTTCGGAAGCTGATGATGTCATGGTTGCCCGTGTACAGGCGCGCAATCATCATGGCCAAATCGTTCGCCTCAGAGCCCGAGTTGACAAAGTAAACGTTTTTCAGATCGCCCGGCATTTTAGCGACCAGCTTCTCCGCATATTGGTGCAGCTTTGGGTGCATGTAAATGTTCGTCGTATGCCACAGGGTGCGCAGCTGTTCTTCGAGGGCAGCATTTACTTTCCTAGCGCATGAACGACGTTTAAATGGCATTAAAGGATGCAAACTGCAGCTATCAACAAACAACAAAGGAATAACACTTACAAATGGCAGTGGCCTACAGACACCGTAACGATACCACCAAACATGTCCAAATAACTTTTGTCCTGGTCAAACAGCTGTGACCCGCTGCCTTTGTGAATTAACAACGGCTTCTTGTAATACGAGGTCACATTTGGCGTTAGGTACTGCTTACGCAGCTCCACGACCTCCTCGAAACTTTGGCCCTTGTACGGCGGCGACTCATGTTGCGTTTGCGTCTGTCGTTGCTGCCGCTTTAACGATTCTGGATGTTGGGTGTTGGGTTGCGTTGTGAGTCTTCGGCACAGTGATCGGCCTCCAAGTGAACTAGCTGTTAGGAGTAGAAAAATGTGTTATTCCTTTGTTATGTTTTACCAATGCTGATTGGAAATGATTTTGTTGCTCCACTGGGTTCGGTGCATATCAAGGCGAACGGGTCTATCGGCAAAATTTTGACCATTTCAACGCACCTCGTGCTCTCCGGCGAGAGATCGCGAAGGTCAAGTTTATTTACATTTTTATTTGCGCATCGGAAATGCCCTTTAATCCTCCGATTTCCTACCGCTCGAGTGGGTTGGATTTGCCTGCGGGCACGGGGGGATTGTTGGATTGTTGGGGCTTAAACCGGTTCGGTGAAAACTGAAAAAGCGAGACTCAACTTGTGCGATTCGAAGCGTAAGAAAGGAACTTGTTTTAGCGAGTTTTATCATGAATTTGCTGTGAAATGCGTGTGCATTGTCACCGATTCACATTTCTGTAGTAGGGATCTCGATCCACTCTTAAGAATGTCGACCAGTTAGAGCGGCGCTTAATCAACAGTTAGAACGCGATACGATCGTGGCTAAAAATAGCACGAGTTGAGCGGCAATCATCATCGCTGCGGCGTTATTCTTTGTTAACCAATGAACCATCACAATAGCGTGCGTGGCCATTTGTGTTCTTAGTGTGCTGAACTATATTCGCATCTTAAAGACGGCGGATCTTTTGCAAAAGACCCCATCTAAAGCTGTGTCACTGGTTTACAACTGGTTTTTGTCGAAGGAAACAAGCCAGTGCCTGTGTGAGTGTGTGTTTACTTTTTTCGTTTTACTTCCTTATGATCGTGCCAAAGATCACCATTTGCTTCATTCATGTCCGCCTAAGGAAGTTTAGCCTCGAACCAGAAAAGCTTCTCTACCATGCTCGCGCAAGCAGAAGCTCACGTAGACACAAGATAATGGTCACGTACGAGGTACGCACACATAATCCATGCCCACGGAACATTAAGAAAAAAAAAAACACGTGTATCTCAACTACTCACAAAACCGTTAGCATACTTGCGATTTGCAGCAAAACATAAATTCTCAATCGTTTGTTCAGTTTCACGTTTCGGTTTAACATCGATTAGTAGTTTTTGGTGCAGTAGTGGTATAATCTAGATCAACATCACCGACTAACCTGATAAGCGCTGTAGGTTCATCAGGAGCATCTCAAACCGCTCGTGGTTTTTGAACGTTTGAAAAGGGAACAACAAAAACACACCACGTGGAAAAGGGAGCACCCGTTGTAATCAAAGGGACGTATTAACAGTATTCACAGGGCATACGTTAACAGACGCAGAGCACACAAGCGCACACGGTATTGGTTTTGATTGCAATTTACGCCCGACGTCGCTCGAGGGTGCCGCACCGATGAACTTCAGCGCTCGGCGATCAACGGAAGACTGGTGTGAGCGGATGAAATTGAATGAATATTTCTGACCCACTACTCTCGACCCAGGCGGGTTCCACGATCGGGCGCAATAGTCGTTGTGTGCATTTGGTCTGCTCTTTGTTATAGAAGGGAGCACACGCAATTTGCGGGACGGGTCATTAAATTTATTGTAAAATGAAGACATCTTATGGACAGAAGAACTTCATGCTTATATTTACTAAAAGAAATGATGATAAATGTAGAGAAAAATATGTAAATAATGCTTTGAAAATTTTTTTCCCAAAATTGCAACGATTAGTATGGAAGCAGCTAGATTTAGGATGGAAATGATTTTGTTTTTTTTTAAAGTAATCAATCACAGATTGAAGAAAAACTTGATTTTGTTGAGAAACCCGAGTAAACATAAGCGATCACTTAAGAGATCGATAATCGATAAAACGCATTGCTGCTCTTCCGTGTTGGGTATTTTGCCATTCACGCGAGATTACCGAATTTAAATATTTTATTGCAAAATATATTATTGATTATCAATCACAAATTAACTTCCAAACGGCCAAAGATTAAATTCAAAATCACAACGACTACAGCATGCCTTCGGACGAACAGGCTTTTGTGCGTGATAATAGGCACAGCAACGTCTATCCACCACTTAGAGCTCTTTCCGAACACCGCGGTGACAATTCGCGCGTTCGACGAACGTGTAGCTCAGTCCGGCTGTAGCTCAATATACCGAAATAGGCACGAACTCTCGACACACTCGCAAACTTGACAGTTCAACCGACTTGTTACAAAACGTGATAATACAGCAAGGTGTATGGATATTAGGAGGTGAAGTGCTTCAGAGCAAATTGACATTTCACGACTTGACATAACAATACTGGAGGCTCCGGTATTAAAATCGGGGAGGGCTGGAGGGGGGTATAGAAAATTGTATGCGATTTGACATAACAATACTCAATGATGGCGCCCGGAAAACGCGCTAACAATTCACCTCCTTAATAAACACACCTTGATAATACAGTGGAGCGCCATTTATAATGGATTTTTTTTAAATTTATTGTATGTTTTGATAAAAATACCCAATTTTTATTGACTTCAAGTTTTTGAGAATATTTGAAATTTTCCATGAAACATAGTGTTTTTTATTCTTGCAATGTGATCTGATAACCGTGTTTTCAAATATCCTCCTCAGAACGCGGTGACATTTGTATTGAAATGCCTTTTGTTTATTTGTAAATGTTAAGCGATTGGCCATCAATGGCCTTATCACTGATCTTATAAACTAAACTTATAATAACATAAAGCATCACGGTACAATGTAACATCAGCACAAAAAAAAAATAACACAGAGTATCACAACAAGAAAAACAGGTTAACTTAGGGAATTCCAGTCAAAAGAGTCATAATGTGCATTAAATCTAATAGCCATCGCAGTCAAAGGTTCATTATCGCTATATGCACGTCTTTTAACAACAGCACGGATAAACGGAGAGCCGGATAAAAGGTACCTGGATAAACGGCGCTCCACTGTTTATGTTATCCCAAGCGCCACAGATTAAGCTTAAACGACTGGGAAATTGAATATCCATAGAAAAAAATGAAAGCTCCACAGCTTCATTGGTTTGATCAATAGATGACGTATTACAACTCATCATTATATTGCTATCCTTTTCTTGCAATGTGTTTCGACAAGTTTCATCTTATCATGACCTATATAGCCTTCTAACTTTCTGAGCAAAAATCTATATGAATGGTCGTGTGGTCAGATACATGGATATCAACACCAACGACCATTACTCAAATCTCACTTGCTTCAGTGCTGGTGGTTTCCGTTGGAGTTTAGTATTTAAACAATCGTATCGCCGTTCTAGTTCTAGCGATGCATAACTTCAATGCGAAACCATACAACAGTACAGAGGAAATGAGAAAGCTCTCCTCCAAGCGAGGAAGCTCAACTGGTTGGGTATCCCGCAAACAGATGGTGCCACCAGCTTTTTTTTGCTATTTTTAGAATGCATAAGTCGTTTGCCGTCTGCTAAACGAAGTCTTTCTATATTCCGTTTAGGTAGAGAACTTGAGTATTTTAGAAGCCGTTTAGTGGTCGTTTAGTGGATTTGTGGTACTTGGGATAGAGACGTCACACGAAACATACACTTTGGCGTAAATTGGATTTCAGCCATACAACCCTATAAACGTTGGACAGGAAGTTTACGCTCTCCCATACAAATCAAGCGTACATTTTTTGAGTTTACGCCTAGTGTCACGTCCGTATTACATACAATTGTTGACTAATGTTGCAAACATTTTCAATAATCAAAACAATTTAAAATAACCTTTTTTACAAAGTTTTTGATTGTTGGTTTGAACGTGTAATCGACAAACTTCTTGTTGCGTTCACACCTGAAGGGTGCGCGAGTACCACGAACTGCCTGATTTTCATTCATAAATTTGTAAATGAGCCAAGTTCGCTAAACGCGCGAATTGCCACATTCGTCCGGTGTAAAAGAGCTCTGACGCGATTAGCGGTGAACGATAAACGTCATGATCATGTTTATATACGAAAGCGACGTCGGAAAAGAAAAGTGTTCGTTCCATTTTCATCCAGCAATTTATGTATCGTCCGGTTCGTTACGACTGTGAATAATTTCGACGTGTGCTTTCGGTATCCCTGTAGTGTGTTTTGAGGTAGTGATAATCGCGAAACGCACGCCTCGTTCTTACGTACGTGAGCAGATGCGATATGGTCTAGACGCATTGTGGTCATTTGCAAGGAACACGATTACTAGAGTAAGGATTTACAGGAAAGCGATACATGCATCCTCAGCTGGATTGTTTTAGCAGCTGTGCAACAAAGAAAAGTACTCCAGCAACGGTAGTAGGTGCTGGGTCGTGATGAGCAGAACGCTGCGCGAACGCAGAGGAAAGTACATGCAAGCAAAACAATTGGTAATCACAGACCAAACAAAGTGAATGTTTTGGTCGGTTGACTTGACAAATCGTGTTTGCTGAATGCTAAGGCATGCAGAGTAGGTTGTTCCTTGCTCGCGAAAACGACCTAATCGCTGAAGCGTAAGTTTGTTTCTTAATGTTGGGGTTTTTTTTAGTGCTTAGTTAAGGAATAAAATTAAACTTACGAATGCTGTTAGAGATTAGTCTTGCTCCTGCTGTAGGCGTAAAGTTTGTTATGGATACGAAAATAGGTTACACAATGAGCGGATGCCGCAACCATCGCCAGAGCTAAAGTGTCAAGCACCTTAATGTAAACATGTGCAGATTTTCCACGAGAGAACTGTCAGTTATGAATTGTCAAATTCGCATGAGAGCGAAAGGGAAAGGTGCGAAAGACGAGGCAGGAAACAGAGAACCCACGGAAACGGGTGGTGTGAGCGAAAACGAGAAAAGCTGAAAAGTCCATCAAAAGCAGGCACGAAAAAGCAGTCCAAGAGGCTTAAGGAAATCGTGAGGAAAAAATGAATGTTTTGTGAAAAGAAAGGATCGTCGTGAAGCTGCTGTACGTCACGTTCGGTAGTGCGTATCCAACACCGTGTGCAAAAGTGCGTTAAATGCTTCTGTATTCAAGCAAGGATACAGAGTGATGATGCTGTACACATAGTGGCCACAAGGATTCTGTCTCTGTTGTTGTTGCTGTTGTCCGAATGCTCCTATTCGGCAGACGAAGCAATCGACGAGAAATTTACATTACTTCGTTTACTTGAACTGCTAGTGTCTTCTGGAAAGGTCCGTGATACTTGCACATATCCGAAACAGCAGTATTTTGAGAGGCAAGAAAGCGACTGCGGTAACGCTATTGTAGGCAGTAGCACTAGGCGGATTCCACAATCATTATTGCATCCTACACTGTCGCCAGTGCAGGAGCAGCAGACTCAGCAACAGCAGATCGGTGGAAGAAATGTAAGGATTAGCATGGATAAATGTTTATTATGTTCATGCGGCTATGAGCTTCCATTGACGAAACATTCTCTAAATGCGACAATCAAAAGGCATGCACACATAGTTCCGTTGTTAGTGCTGAACATTGAAGGACGATGTTGAAGGTACAAAAATGAAGTTTTATTGCTCGCATACATATGCGTTTTCATTGAATCAGCGATCGAGAAAGTAACTTTGTAAGCAAAACACGGCTACCGAATCAGTGAAATTTTGCATGCGTACTGTAGGCTGACGGGCAGAGGTACATGTATTACATGGCGCATTAGTCTGCAAAACAGGCAGTCGACCTTGTGTTGACTGAATGGGTTTGGTGTAGTGTCAGGACATGAAGTATTGCTAGCTGCGGTAGAAATAATGAAAACAAATCCCATATTCTTTGCAGATTTCTTATGTAAGCTGTTCAATGTAAAAAAGTGTCTCTACCCACACATTGCGATCCAAAGAGTGCGATTCCCATAATCGCTTGCTGGGTGAATGCATCAACAAGCAGTCGCTGTCGGTGGTGGCAAAGAGCACAATGCAAAGTCTGGAAACAACAGCATGCCAAGAAGCCGACGTAAGCAAACACGATCACTGCTGATAAGATTTTTTTCTTCCAGCGAATATTTATAGAATATCTAACACGATTGGATGATTGTTCATTTCTAGTTTATGCTAAATGATGCTTACTGCAAGCTGAGGAAATCCCCCGCACGGCAATCGTCCCTGATGATTGATCCTCCACCGCAGTATCCCAATCTACCCAGTCCCCTTCTTAACGACAGCACGCCGCTATTCAATACCTCGTCATCCGGCAACAGTCCTAACCCTGGCTCACCATTGACGACTTTCGCCTCTCTAAGCGCCGGGCATCACTCCACTTCGCCGCCGGCGACGTTACTAGCATCACCTTCACCGTCATCCTCACCGACCACCAGAACGACGACGGCGACGACCACAACGACAACAACGATTACACCTACTACACCTACGGGCAGCAGCTCGAACCGCTCATCTTCAGCAGCTCTCAATCATCATCCACACGTAGAAAAGCGTTTAGCATCAGATGCGTCATGCTACGGGAGTGGAACTCCTTCGAAAAAAACAAAGCTTTCTTCCTCGACGTCGTCGTCCGCATCCTCTTTTCACGTTTACACGGCATCAACCTCGTCGTCTTCCGTCCTATATCGTCAGCACCAATACCATCACAACTATAACAGTGGTGAAGATGCGGGCAGCGGCAATGGAGTCACTATGGCCAGCGGGGTACTGCAACCATCGCGAACTGTCGATGGCCTCCTGTGCACTTCCTCGCCAACATCAGGCGGTACTACGGGGCATGGAGGCACACACGAGAGATTAAACATACATGACAAGCTTAGGGAATTATTTCTGGAACTTCTTGCGGAGGATTCTAGTGAAAGTGACCGACTAAGTCTAAGGAGTACATCTTTTTTGCTGGAAAAACTCATCTTGCGCGAGCAGTTGAACACCCTGATTGTGAATCTGTACCCAGGGAATAAAGGCTACTCCCTAGCATTTCGACTCGGGTCACAGGAGGAAGGATGTCGGAATGTATGTAACATTTAATCATTGTTTTAACCCGTCTTGCAAACGATTGAAGCGGTCAAAGCTTCTGCTAGATTTGGTGTAACTTTGTTAAATGTTCTTTATATGGTTTTATATATTTGGTTTTAGGTCTCGAAAAGTGGAGCTGCTGCTAGCCTGTCGGGTTTCCCGTCGATGGGAACAGGAGTAGGGCCACCGTCCGGCAACGATTCAATGACGTCGAATGCTGGTGATCTCAATAGTGAAAACCTGCAGGAAACCATCCGATGGCCATATGAGGAAGAGGATTTGCTAGAATCCATCGATCGAGAGGAACTGCCGTTGGTGTTAGTGGATATATTGGAGAGCAAGTGTCCGGCACTGTTTTACTGCGGTTGTGTGGTGGCGGAGGTTCGCGACTACCGACAATCGTTTCCTATTTTTACCTGTGATACTTTCCATGTGTTGCTGAAACCCACCAATCAGGTGAGCAGTTCACGGCGGTGCTCATTGGTTTACCTTTCTTAGAATATGATCTTTGTTTTCAGACATTGTTGGCCGATGTGAATATTCTGACTGCTGAGGGAGAGTGGAGTGCTGAGGATAAGCTGGCATTGGAAAGTCAGCTTGTACTGGCAACTGCGGAACCGTTATGTCTTGATCCAAATCCGGCAGTCGGGATGATGGCTATTAACCAGCAACATCGAAGACAATTGCTCAACACAGCTCCAATCCGGCGACAGGCGAAAAAGTTCTCTCAGGTCGCAGTCAACCGGAAGAGGAAAACCGATCAGTTTACACACAACTTTGGGCTGGAACTTAGCGATTTTATGAATAAGTACCGGGCGCGTCCTCCCCGCCAACAGAGCATCCGGCGTGGTGTGGTAAGCTTCACTTTACCTAAAAAGCCTTCCGAGGTGGTGCCGACTGTGAACCTACCCAACCTGGAGCTGCCCGAACTGGCCTCACCCTCTGAAGTAAACGTAGAGAAGTATGCCCGCAAATATGAGGCTCCCAAGGAAAGTCGCGATTGTATACCGCAACTGATCGAAGAATACATTTTGGAAACAGACCGTGTTGTAAATCGGGGCGATACAAGAGTGTATCACATTAAGCTGTCCATATTTCAGCGGCCATCCAATTCGGAATATCTTGGTGAACTGTATGTCGATCGAGACTATCGCGAGAACGAACGAAATGGCGAAGCATGTCAATTTTCGCTCGGAACCCGTGCTCATGCCCATCGGTATATTCAACAATTTACGGAAATATTTACTGAAGAAGGTAGAAAATCTGTCAAAATAACCCATCTTGTACCGGGACAGATTCCCAAGGTGTTGCACACAGCTGGTATGCGAGAACAAAACGTTCAACAGCAACAGTTACAACAGCAACAGCAGCAGCAGCAGTTGCAACAACATCAGCAACAGCAATTACAACAACAGCAACAACAGGTGTTACAGCAACAACAACTTCAGCAGCAACAACAACAGCAGCAACAGCAGCAACAGCAGCAGCACCAACAGCAGCAGCACCAACAGCAGCAGCAACAGCAACAGCAACAGCAACAGCAACAGCAACAGCAACAGCAACAGCAACAGCAACAGCAGCAACAACAGCAGCAACAACAACAGCAGCAATCGCTAGTTCAACAACAAATATCTCAAATTCAACAACGGTTGCAATCACACCCAACGCAAGCATTGCTTACCCGGTTACAGGCGACCAATCCAGCTTTGGCATCACAAATAGCGACAGCAACGGGAGTCAATGGCAGCATCACACTGAATGCAACGAATCCTAACACACTTCCAGGCAATCAGTCGCAGCAGTCGCAAACTACTTCGAGTCCATCGGCTACCGTTCATCAGACCTTGTCGCACCAGCAGCTTATATCGACAGCGACTGCTGGTCCAAATATTATAAGTATTGGTTCAACAGCGTCAGCTACGCAACCATTACACTCACCAGTTCAGCAGGCTGCGCAAACGCACATCCATATTCAACCGCAACATTTAATAGCTAGTACTGGCCACCAACAGCAAATGTTTAACACGAACACCTGTGATACAAGCAACGATTCGACCAACATCGTAAACACTGGTGCAGGCACAACAGCTAACAACATAGCGGCTTCACAAGGGACAACTATTACGCTTCAAACTCAACCATCGTCACAGCAGCAGCCACAGCAGCAATTGCAACCAAATCAACAACCACAGCAAACGCTCAGTCTGAGCAATGGATCGTTGCTTCTCGTGCAACCTTCTGGTCAAATATCGAATCTTACAATGACCACCAATGCTGCCGGACAACAGCAACTTTTAGCCACTGCTGCCGGAGCAGGTGGAAATGCAGTGACCGGAGCGCAAAGTTTCACATTCTCATCAGGTGGACAAACAGCTACAATAATAAATCAAGCCGGTGCTCGAACAATTGGCAACACCGTTCCGCTGCTCGTTCGCCTGGACAACACAAAGGTGTCACGGGATGCTTCGGGAAATTTGATTTCCGCTCTATCCCAGCAAACAACATCTGCCGGTCATGTACAACTTCAAACACAACAGCAGAATGTGGTACAAATTCAGCAACCGCAGCAGTTAACGCAACACACACAGCAATTGCAAAATCAGTCCAGCTCGATCCACACAACAAATCCTGAGATCAAGGCAATTGCTATAAGCATAATGAATTCAGCCAATCAATTTACCAACCGGCAGCAGCAGCAACAACAGCAACAATCCAGTGCAAAATCGAATAGTAATGCAGCAATTCTTAGCCTCTTGAACAGCGCACCAGCAGCGATGACCAATTCACCGGTATTGAGCAGTAGTCTCACGCTACCAGCTGGCAAAACAGTAACAGAATTGCAACAACAGCAGCTACAGCATCAACAACAACAACAGCAGCAGCAACCGCAGCAGCAACAGCAGCAGCAGCAGCAGCAACAGCAACAGCAACAGCAACAGCAGCAGCAGCAGCAACAGCAGCAGCAACAGCAACAGCAGCAGCATCAGCAGCAACAGCAGCAACAGCAGCAACAGCAGCAGCAACAGCAGCAGCAGCAGCAACAGCAGCAACCGCAACAACAACAGCAACAGCAGCAGCAACAACAACAACCGCAACATACCATACATCATCTTCAAACAGCAGGGGTAGGCACAACAACAACGATTAGTGGAAGTACCGCTGCAGCCCTTTTTAACAGTGTGGGAGGCAGAAAAATAAACATTCAACAAGCGCAAGGCTCTCAAAACCGTATCCTCAACCATGCCAATCTCATCACTGTCAGTGGCGGTACCGGAACCAGCAATCAAACGCAGCTCATCAATATTCAAACAAGCGATTTGCAACATCACCAACAGCAACATCAATCTGGACAAACATCAGTTCAATCAATGGGGCCACAGCAACAGCAACAGCAGCAGCAACAAACGCAACAACCGGGAAATATACGCGTTACTATGTCTGCATTAGCTACGCAATTGGCATCTCCACCCGCCATCTTAACTACTTCCAATCTGCCGCAGAGCTTCAATGTTGCTGCTGCAGCTGCTGCAACATCTAGTGGCAATGCTTCCGGTACTACAGTTTCCACCCAAAACACTGGTTCGTTTAGTGGTGGTAACTCTTCTAGCAGTAAATTGATAATAAACAACGCCAATCAGCGTGTGTTGAACATCAATACCAACGCTGCGACAGCCACCTCAACAGCCGCTGTTGTTGCTGCCGCTTTCGGAGGAGCAATTCGACGGGTCAGTGCGACTGGCAACCCTGCGACGGGTACTGATGGTGGCATACAGCTTCAAATTCAGGGACTCACTGCCACTCAAAGCTCGGCAAACCTTTCTGCAGGTGGAAATATAAGCAATATTACTAGCGTCACATCAGAAAGTGGATTGCGCCGTACAGCTGTGTCCGACCAGCTTCAGATACAGAGCATTGCTTCGCCCGGTAGTGATCACTCCAATGCATCGTCCACTTCACTTGCCAGCAATGGAGGCGGTGCTGGTAGTAGTGTAGGTACATTGAATGGTGCTAATGCAAATAGCATCATCTTTAACAACATGACCGGCTTAAGCGCCTCGCTCGCAAATACAGCCAGTTCTGGTGTAACGCAACCCACACTAGCTACCGGTGCCAGTGACAATGGAGATGGGACCATGCAGAACCCTGTATCCGTGGTTGGGGCAACGACCGTCGTCGGGCTAGGTGGATTATCAAGCAACTCTAATAACAGCAACAACATTGCCAGTAGCAGTAGCAGCAACGCTACCGTGTGCGGCAATAGTTCTACAAACTCAGCATTAATCGAAAGACTGACTTCATCTAGTAGCTTAAATCTAACTAGTAATAGTAACCTGCCGGCGGCGAGTCCCGGATTGCAGTTTACCATCCCATCGCCAAAAACGCCTCAACAGCAATCTCAAACGCATCTCCAGATACAATCACCCGCAGGCTCGATATCGCCCCTCTCTAGTCCTCCACCACAGTCCTCCACCATCCATCCTCAGCAGCAGCACCAACAGCTTCAGCAGCATCAATCCCAGCAATCACAGCACGGCCAGGTGCAGCCGCAAGCTGGAACGCAACAGCAGCAACCTACCACAGTCAATTTGCAAGGCTTGAACTTTGCCAGCCTACATGGCGCAATGACTTCCATCCCTGGATTGCAAAATGTGCAGGTAAATATATTAAATCATTTATGCTTGGTTAACAACTCTCCTTGTGGATTTCACGGTGGTCGGGAATTTATTCCTTTTACTTCTTTGACATGCAAGAGCTTCATTTAGTTTGCTGATGACTATGAGATAAATGATACTATGGTTAATGAGATAGTATGGCGTAATAGCGTTTGCTGCAGTTTCTAAGAGAAAACATCTGTGTTTTTCGTTTTTTTTGGCATATCCAATTAATAAACAAAATGCTTTGTTTCGCAACCATAGGTACAAATTCCGGGACTTGCGCAACCTATTTCTTTGTCCCTATCATCAACACCATCTGGAGGTGCCACGAGCGTATTGAACAATACGGCTGCTAACAACGCAGGTCAAACAACTAGCTTGCTAGTGTCTGTCCCAGTGACTAACACAACACAGGTTGTGAACACCATCAACGCCAGTGGTACTAGCAACATACTCTCTGGCAACTCGCAGACGACGCAAACGGTTGTTCTTACAAATCCACAGACGAGTGGATCTAGTCTACTCTCTCTTCCAATTGGTAAATGCATTTCTCCTAAGCGATAACTTAGCTCATTTCGTGTGGATCTTTTACTAACAGTTCGGGATTGTTTCAGCTCAAATTGTAACTTCCGGTATGAAAGGGCTTGGCCAGCAGAGTATACGAACCGGCACACCGTTAACTGTAAATACTGGTCAACCGGGTCAGCAAATTCAACTGTTGAACATCAGCCAACGTCCACGTGCTGGACAGCTTCCTGTGGTTAGCTGCACAGGCACCTCTGCGATGGCAACCAAACAATTAACGGCGCGGGTGTTACATCATCGCCAGCAAATGGGCACAGCAGGCGGATCGACATTGAAAATAGCAACCCCAATTACAGGTAAATAATCTGGTCTTGTGATTGTACATCTTGCCATACAAATGTGTGCTTAGCAGTGTGAACTTGAAATATTTATTGAACACTTTTAGCTTCCCATCATGCAGGACAACTGGGCAGTAATTTAAACGTGACTACTAATACTACGTCTAATCAATTGGTCATGAGTACGAAACAACTACAGCTAAAGCTTCAACAGCAGCAGCAGCAGCAGCAACAGCAACAGCAACATCAGCAGCAGCAGCAGCAGCAACATCAGCAGCAACAGCAACAGCAACAGCAACAGCTACAGCAACAGCAGCAACAGCAGCAACAGCAGCAGCAGCAGCAGCATCAACAACAGCAACAGCAACAGCAACAGCAACAGCAACAGCAACAGCAACAGCAGCAGCAGCAGCAACAGCAACAGCAACAACAACAGCAACAGCAACAGCAACAGCAACAGCAACAGCAACAGCAACAGCAGCAGCAGCAGCAGCAGCAGCAGCAGCAACAGCAACAGCAGCAGCAGCTGCAGAAACAACAACAACCGGCACAGCAAATAATAGCTGCTGCTAGTAATCAACAACAGCCAGGTACGACCCAAATTCACATTCAGCAGCAATCACAACAAACGCCACAATTGTTACAACAGCAGCAACAACCACAAGCACAACCACAAGCTACTCAGCAGATAAACATTATAAACAACACGGTGTTGACTCCACTATCGATGTCAAGCCCGGTGGCAGTGGCGAGTGCAGCAGTGTCCCAAGCGACCGCTCATCCGAATATTAACGCAATCGCTGCGGCTACTGCAGCTAGCAAACATAGGAGAAGATCGGCAGCTGACATGAATAAGTAGCAGACGTATTCGATAACAGATGTGAAGCCTAGGTAGGTCTGACACACCCATCAGAGGTGATCAAGACGTTGGCAAAACGCTATTATAGTTTCACGTATTGCTATTATTAGTTTTACTCCTGTAGCTGAAACACGAAGCGTGGACGTTGGTCGGAGCCTATGGCGGGCCCCAGTGTGCAGTGCAACTAAGTTATGCGAAGCAAAGCGATATCAGTCAAATATTGCCTGTCATGTTACTGCTCCAACTCCAAAGTTGGTATTACTGTCTACTTGGTTCCGATAAAGTGAACATAATGGAACAGACATTTACTGGTTACCGTGCATGGTTACCGAGAGTAGACTAAAAAGCTAAAAATGTGTAAAAACATTACAATGAGGAGGTTTGTTACACTAAGTGCGCATACTGAAAATTTGGTAAATACTTCATAACACGGTGCATGATGGCCAAAACTCGTCAAAACTCAGTGAGATGAGGCGTATTTTTACTCTAATGTACCTTTTTGTAATAAGATTGATTAATTTTTACTGCTACTATAGTTTGTTATCTTTCCTCGAGTAAAATTTTAATTTTATTTCCGAAGACACATTCTTACTGATTTTTTTTCTCAGTACCTGTAGACTTTAGATCGTGTAATGAAGTCGAAAGTCATTGTCTCAACTTTTTAAAAACTCCTTCCGGTTGTGCATGTCTATTCATTTCTTTTTGCAACTGTGTTTGCGATTCTGTATCTTCATATGCGGAACAATACGTCGTACAAATTTATTTAAATTGATGCGTTTTCTGAAAAGTGGGCTGATATCACACGTGTTGGTTTGATGATACTTCGCGTGTTCTTAAATTGATTTGTTTGATTGAATGATCAAATGGGCTGGTTTGAAATTTTTGGTAACTCGTATGGTTGCTTCAACTAGGCATGAGTAGAGTCAACAGGGGCAAGGAAAAGGCATCATCTTAGTCAGATCGCACTCTGCTAGTCCGAATTAGATGTTGATTAAAGCGAAATACGTGATAGGAGTGCGACACATTTTGTAGACCGTACGTAAGAACCAAAAGTAAAAATTACCTTGCCGTTAATGTTAAGACGTAGTCCGATGCATAAATAAATTAACTGAAAACCATTCATCTTAAAATGCACACGTAGATAAGTGAAGCTTAACCGATATGATGGTTGGATGGATGGTATCGACAGTAATTCTGCTACCGAAGTCAGAACCTACTACTATTGAAATAGTCTGATTGGTCGTCATGGTGGTGTTGGTAACTCCAGTCACGATACAAACTAACTTAAAGATTGCAACCGATAGAGAAGTAGGAAACGGCAGAGATATGTGAATGGGGACGAGCATAATCGTGGATAATAATAATATGTTGATATTGCATGTACCGAATGCTACGGGTGAAAGAAGTAGTAACATAGGCGACACAAACAAATTGAAAATTCGTCGGAAACACGTGAAGGTAATAACAATTTAATATATTTAAATAGAAAATACAATACTGCGCTGTTAGGCTGACTAGTGAAAGGGCATTGCATACCGGGAACACCGAAGAAACCCGAGCAAAAAAGAAAAAGAAGAAGAAAAAGAAGTTAGATAGACCATGGAGTAAGGAATGTTACGAGAGAAAATTGTAAAATTTTAGTTTCGAAACGATGCAATACATTTTGCAGTGTGAAAGACAGAACAGCCAGCAACATGTAGCAGAAAGCTTTGCCGTACTGTATAGAGGGAATGTTGACGTTGTGGCAAATGTAAAGCAGCAGAATGAATCCAGGCCTTCCATAACCGCAGAACCAATGGGTTTCTGATCTTTCTGATAATTTGCAAAATTCAATTGCTTCACAAACGAAGTGACGAGACCGATAGGCAGCGGCGGTGTATTGTGTTCAACATATCTCAATAGTAAGCGAGGACACCACACATGGATCGACGTTTTTTTTTTGTTGTTTAAGTTGATTTGGTTACGCATGCTCAAGCGAGCATGGTTTGTGTAATGCACAGCCAGAATTCAGTTACAAATAGTATGACTGAAACTCAAAGCAGCTGGTTTATTTTTGGTGTAAATAAAAATTTGTATTATTTAACGAAACATTTTTTAGTTATTTTTCCTAATTGTTTCTTAGTTGTTGTTTTTAACGCTATTGATTAAACCAAGAGTCGACCCATGCGCTAAGAAAATATTATCCATAGGTATGTGATTATGTATGTAAGAGAGTAAACAGATAGTTGGTTTAAATGTTTGTACTGCCCGCCGAGAAGCAGGATCGCGTGTAGTGCTGCTACTACTCTTTGCTGCGTGTAACGATAAACAGTGCTAAGCCCTCATCTAGATGATATGTTAGACATGGAATCTGGATGTTCGTAGACAGTGTACCACAGTGTAACGTTCCTGATGTACAAAAACGCTTCCCATATGTAGTTTGAGGCGGTGCTGCTTTGAATAATCTTGCAGGTGGTTGGTTTGATATTGAAAGCAGAGACAGGACTGGAGGGGCGAGAGGAACAGAGAGGAACCATTTAGTAGTCGGATAAGCCCGGATGATTTAGCCCTGAAACCTACAACGGACTATCCATCGGACATATAATGTTCGACGCTTGTGGTTGGACCGAATGATGAATTATTGATGGAATTCTCAGCTTCACCCAGGTACTTATACTACTCATCTGACGGCCACACGCCGAAGTGTATGTATTTCTGTTACGAAAGTGAATAATGAACTGAAACTTAATTAAAATGAGCTACACTCATGACCGAAACTGTTCTCAATTCTTAATCGTTTTATTTTCATTTGCGTTCAGCTGGATGATTTTCTTTGCATGGTTTGAATCATCTTTTTCACGGACCGTTCGCGTTTTATTGCACTGTCGGTGCACTTTTTAAGCGTTCTGCTGTCCATTGGATCGCCACCGGACTGGTTGAAAAAGCTCATCTTGCCATCGCTTACCGTTACCGTTAAGGTCGTGCTCGCAAGTTTTTCTTCTTCGGTGGTCGGATCCGCAATCAAGCGGCTAGAAGATGATAGATGATGTCTCATTTAGCCTATCGAATCATACATAAGGTTCTCCGTGTTGGGCGTTGTCGTCATATATCTAACTTACCCAGCAACCATCACGAACGAGGTCGTTACAGGCACACAGTCAACCGTCAACGGCAAAAGCCTGGATGTGTCTGCTTCCGTTTCCTCTGTGTCACTATTGTATTGAATGGTGGGAAGTTTTACTGCAAGATGAAATATATTATCAAACGATGGAGCAGTATTATGCATCGCACTCGGCATCCGTGGTATCCATCCCATTCTTCGTTACCTGTGTGGAAAGCGGCTACGAGTGCTATTATAGCAGCATCTAAGACGCATCCGTCATGATCCAGACATACTAAATCGCAGTACAAACACCATACCAGCTTTCCGGGCGAGATGCAAAGCTGCTGCAAATCGATGCAGCGGGCATTGCTGATCGCGTCCGCTACCGATTGGCTGTACACCTGAGCCTCATCGCACGGTGGCCCGGGACGGTACGACGGTGACGATACCGGTGACAGATCGACATTCGGTACGAGAAAGCCGTGCCTCGGGGCTAACGCATTCGGTGTGGCCAGTTCTGCCTTAATTCCGCACACTACCGTTGTGTTGCCCACTTTCACTATTGCGGATCCATCCGCGCTTTTGATCACATCGAAGCTAATAGCCAGTGGCCGCAGCTCTTCCAGTTCGCGCCCATCGGGACGAATGTTGTTTTCGAGGTAATCTTTGTAGTACTTCACAGGATGCAGCAATCTGTACGAAATAAGTGGCCCATACATTGAAACAGCATGAAGTGCGCAAATTGCAAGAGTGTATACCCACTTGAACGTTTTGAGATCCATCGTTTTGGGGACCGCAGGCCAATCGTTTCGCGACAATGTTTACAAATGAATGTGCTGCAGCAGCGCGCCGCCACAAGAGGAGGTTATGTAGAAACGTCATCCTGAAGCGAAACGTACGTCAAACGACGTTGTTCTAAATACGCAATCATAACAATACAGCGGTTCTAATATAAAGTCTCGCCGCGCGGGCTAGTTTTTAGTAGGAATCGTAACCGGAAGTGGGAAGAATCAAGGGTGCCGTGATGGTCCGGAGTAGTTTTTATTCTTTTTTTATTTTTGTGCAGAGAACTGTCCACTCGCAATTTATACACTTAAAGTTTGCTACATATTTTGAATAACAACAGTCAAATGATAATACAGCCGCGATCTAAATGCCATTCGCGACATTTCCTTCCAAGACGATAGCTGCGTCAGCGGGCAACACAACCTCATCTCGTCCTACGATGGAACTGGAATGGTAAAAATGGAAATCCACTCGTTTAAGCTTGAAAGTAATTGGTGAGTCAATTGATCGAACAACCTTACCCATCTATGTAGTCGGTTTGCATCGACGAGGTAATCACCTCAAAGGCGGATGGAAGTCCTTGAAACACCGACGACAGTTTAACGGTTTCGGTGGTTTTGTTGAAGTTAAGCACGGCAATAATTGTGCTCGCTCCTTCCAGGTGCCGTTTAATCACGATTATGTTATCGCCTACCAACTGCATTTCCATCGTTCCTTCGCGCAGTGTGCGCTGTTTGCGGAGCCGAACGAGAGCTTTGAATATTTTCACGTGCGAGCGTGGCGCAGCTTTCTGCGCTTTGTAGTTGAGGGTTTTGTAGTTGGACGCGACCGGTAGCCAGGTGGTGCGGTTGGTTGAGAAACCGGCACTAACCGAATCGTCCCACTGGAACGGTGTTCGCACCGGGTCGCGGCTGTACAGCAGATAGTCCTTGGGGTTCGAATTGCACGCTGCCGGATCGATGGTGTCCTTCCAGGAGATGAAGACATCCTCCATTGCTAGCTCGTCGCCATTGTACGTGACAGCAACTCCCGGCAGCACGTTCAGCGCTATCTGGTAAAGATCTGCCCGTGCAACACCCAGGCGCGACGAGACTCGTTTGTTGTCGTGATTGCCAAGCTAAACGGATCAAAATAAGAGGGAAAAAACGGTATGAGAAAGGCAGAATCGTGCGGTACCCGGGTCGATCGGGTGTACATACCACCCAGTTGGAAAATCTATTCTCTGGCACCACGTCCAGCCAACGCTTGATGTTGTCGTAAAACTGTTGTCCCGTCGTATCCTTGAACGTATTGCTAAGGACCTCGAAGTTGAACGGAATGTGTGCTCCTTCCGAAACTTCATTGCCAAATAGCCGGATAATGTTCAGTAGGGGCGTGTAAGCCTCCGCCATCAGGACGATATCCTCGGATTGTGTCTGTTGCTTGAAGTCATCCACCACCTTTCTCCACTGGTACATCATGTCGAACGTTTCATCTAGATTCTGTGTGTGCTGGTGAACCAAGTACGTCGGATTGTCTGGGTCGTCCGTTTCGCCGCTTTTCTCCTCGTCCGGATACACGCCATTAACGGGCAGCGATTCAAAAAGATACGGCACGGCATCGATGCGGAATCCATGGACGCCTTTGCCAAGCCAGAACGTCATCACATCTTTCATTTCTTGTACTAGCGCGGGATTGCGATAGTTCAGATCGGGCTGCTTAACCAGGAACTGGTGGAGATAGTACTCCTTCCGCACGTCGTTCCACTCCCAGGCTGAACCACGGAAGACACTCACCCAGTTCGAAGGAGGCACGCGCGTCCCGTTAGCCAGCGTCTTACCCGGGTGCCACACATAGTAATCGCTGTAGGTGGGATCCTTCTGGACGGACTTTAGAAACCACTCACTTTCATCGCTGCTGTGGTTCGGAACAAAGTCCAGGATTAGCTTGAGCCCCTCTGCATTACAAGCGGTCGCCAGCGCTTCCAGGTCAGCAATTGTTCCAAACTCCGAATGAATGTCGCGGAAATCGGCAATATCGTAGCCAAAGTCGGCCATCGGTGACTTGAAGATCGGCGACAGCCATATTGCATCGATGCCGAGCTCGCGTCGCAGGTACGGAACTTTTTCCATTATGCCGCGCAAATCTCCGACTCCATCGCCGTCACTGTCTTTGAACGATCGTGGATAGATCTGATAAAAGTTGGCATGCTGCCACCAGTGTTCGTCGGCCAGCAGCGATGGCACGATCAAAAGCACACCTAGAAGAATCACCGTGGACCACATTGTCACGACCACGCGCTGCGTTGGGCGGGGGAACAACTATGCTTCCCGGCCATACGGCAGCTGCTATTTTTATAGGCGTTTTACATTCGTTCCCTTCGCGCTCGCCCTGAAGCCACCGGTAGTTGATCTTTTTGATGATGATGAGTATTTGCTGTTTGATGCACAAACTAAACAATGCCTATGCAAACCGGCATGCGAGATAGAAATGAATCGCTAAACGCGATGACTTGAACGATGTTTGCTGATTGATAAGACACAATCACACACACAGTTCAGTGTTGTTTTTCCGGACACTCACGAGGCGACAAATTGATCATTTTTTATACCTACTAACGGCATTGAAGGGGTCACCGGGGGTGGCATTGTTTCTTGACTTCAATGGTTGCACTTGCCACCTAAAGTGCAGTACAGTGAGTGATTCGATTTTGTATTCTTTAAACTCAATGCTATCAATGAGCTACAAATTATTATATCGTTTCGAATGTATCATTTTTATTATGACAGTTTCCAAAAGATAACAAATTCTTGTTTGTTTCGAACACTTCTACCTCCTTTATACTGCATAACCTTCATACATTTCTCGAGATTCCGATAACATCTACTTCCATCTAATGACGAACAATGAGAACCCTTAAAGATTTATCTGCTTCGAAAAGGCTTTAGCTAGCCATTCACCATAACACATAAGATGGTTAAGAATTAATAATATCGCATATGAATAACCGATATTTGGATTTGGGCCGGTCTGGTGGTACAGTCGTCAACGACAACGACTTTAACAACATGCCCGTCATGGGTTCAAACCCCGAATGGATCGTGCCCCCTCCCCTCCCTCATTCGCGTAGAACCTTGACTTGACTATCCTGCGATGTGTACAGATCAGTAAGTCACTGAAAGCCATGCCCAGGAGTGTGGTACAGGCAGGCGGAAGAGATAAGACAATCCGGCCAATGGACCATTCAAACTCAAACTAATTTCCTTTGATGCCGTACATGTTAGCTGGATCATACATTTCTCAAAGCTTATATAGGATTTATAGTATTTCAAAACATGTGATAAAATACAATTACATATTATGAAGGATATTCTTTTTTTATTTTTTCACTGCTACACTTTTAAGCGAATTTTGTGCTTACGCCTTAAACAATTGCACACCCACCAACATACAAAAAGCACCGATCAATACATAAAGCTGCTGCGCCAATCGAATTGCATGGTTAGCCAAAACCACGGCTTCGTAAGGCTGTAAAAGAATGTTGTTTGTTGCGACCGATTCTCTAAAAAATAAACGATAGATGTAGTGCAGGTCAAAGAAATTGGGTGAGGTTTGGCTTACCCGGTGATATGATTTGACGATACGCTTACCACGCGAAACACAAGCTCGTTCGGCAAACTGTTGTCCAGTTTTGTAGCATCAATTATTTCGCTCTTGGAGCCAATGTTTGCCAGCACGACATATGTTCGTTTGTCGTTGGGGAAAGAACGCAGTATAGCGTACACATTTTCGCCAAGTACCAGTGACTTAAACGATCCCCAGATAAGCGTGTTTGTGCCGCGTAAGTTCATCAGCTCCTTGAACACCTTTATATGACTGTTTTGGGCTGATTCTTGTTGTGTTTTTACGTTCACCAGCGGATAATCGGTAGCTAGCGGAAGCCACGGTTTTACAGAAGCGTTCGTAAAACCTGCGTTTGCAGTAGAATCCCACTGGAACGGTGTTCTGGCTGGGTCGCGTGTACCTTCCTGATACGTCTCTTCGGTCAGCTGGCATGCAGCTGGATCTTGAGTGTCCGCCCACGAGATATCAACGTCATGCATTCCAATTTCTTCTCCCTGGTAAGTGACCGTTATGCCGGGTAAGGTGAGCTCGATCATAGCCATTATGTCTACCATATGATCTCCACCCATTCGTGACGAAACACGACGTTTGTCGTGATTACCAAGCTGGTAGGAAACGAGGAAACGGTTTTTTTTTATTATCTGGTCAGGTTACAACAAACCAGTAGGAAGAAATCCACTACTTACCACCCAGTTGGGCGTGTGGCCAGGAGGAATGATATCCAGCCACGAGTTAATAACCGTCTGAAAATCGGATGCTTTAGAATTTTGATCCAGCCGCATGATTAACTGGAAGTTGAACGGCATTTGCGATCCTTGCCGGTTGTTACTGTCGTTGAAGTACGTTTTTACAACATCCAACGAGGACCATGCCTCGGTCATGAGCACTTTGGTGGTGGTATTGTGCTCTTGTTTGTACTGATCCATCAATTCCCGCCATTGATACACCATGTCAACGGTTTCCGGTTGATCGAGCGTATAAATGTGGGAAAGGTAGTTCTGACTTAACGGATCGGTGGAATGACCGCTAACAGGTTCGTCCGGGAAACCCACCGTCTCGAACAGCCACGGGACCGCATCAATACGGAAGCCGTCGACGCCCTGGTCCAACCAGAAGCGCAACACATCCTTCATAGCCTGCACCACGGCCGGGTTGCGGTAGTTCAGATCGGGCTGCTTCTTGTGAAACTGGTGCAGATAAAATTGCTTTCTCTCGTCATTCCATTCCCACGCCGAACCGTACCATGCTGCAACCTTTTTAAAGCAGAAAGCAGAGTTTTGTAAATCAAAAGAACGACTTCGATACGGCATCAAGCGGCAAAGCGAAGCTTTTTTACATATTCCTTCTTTCTTACCCAGTTGTTTGGAGGGTCGCGTTCCGTGCCCGGTTTGGGATCCTGCCACACGTAATAGTCTTCGTACCCACTTACTCGCTGAACGCTTTTCTTGAACCACTCATGCTCGTCGCTCGAATGGTTAGGCACGAAGTCGAGGATGATGCGTAATTGCAGTTTTTTCGCTTCTTCCACCAGCTGCTTAAAGTCAGCCAACGTTCCAAAGCTCGGATGAATGTCCATAAAGTTGGAGATATCATACCCAAAGTCGGCCATCGGCGAAGGGTAGATCGGGGAAAGCCAAAATGCAGTCATACCGAGTGACTTCAGATACGGCAACCGACTTTTGATGCCATTAAGATCGCCTATTCCATCGCCGTTACTATCTTGAAACGATCGCGGATAGATTTGATAGAAGCTCGCACTTTCCCACCAATCCTTCTGGGCGGTCACAGTAGACCAGCCCAACAGTAGTAAAGCTAGCCAGTAGTAGAGGGCCATACTGGCACACAGTTCAGACGTAGTTAGGTGCACACAATTCAACAAACTGCTGTCGGTGTTTCAAAACCATAGTTGTATATATAGGTACACCTACTACCGTTATCGAGCGGATCTTATAATCGCGAAAAGCGTTGATTACTAGTTTCCTATTTGCAAACCTCTCGACAATGGCTCTCGAGGGGACACAGAATCACACGGTCGTGTTCGCATGTAGTATTTTCCCTTTTCGATGATTCCTATTGGACATTGAAGGTAAGAAAGGTTTCAAAACACCTCTTCCAGCATGTCAGTCCGCGTGCGTCTAAGGCATTCGTGCGTCTTGATACACAAACACACTCATCGCATTGCATTTGGGGTACAAAGCATACAATCGCATCACGATCGCTTTCCATGCTTTGTGTACGACGGGAAAGACGAGTGAGCAGCGTGAGCTGCACTCGTTATGCGGTTCTAAAAATAGCTAACCACATGATTCGGGTAATAATCTTATCTCCCTTCGGGCACACATAATACGGGTGCTGCTAAGAAATGTGATCGTGTTCTCTCTTCAGTCTGTCTCGGCACTCGGCTGCGGTGCGATGAGAAATAAACTGTCTGCCGTATATAGTGTTTTGTTTGTGTTTTGGCTAGGTTTAGGAAACTTCCTAGCCCGAAGTGCACAACATGATAAAAGAAATGATAACGGGTGGTGGAAATCAGCTGTATTCTATCAAATCTATCCGCGATCGTTCATGGATAGCAATGGTGATGGTATAGGCGATTTGTGTGGCATCACGTCACGGTTAGGTTATTTGGATCTTCACAACATAACCGGGTTCTGGCTATCACCAATATTCGCATCGCCGATGGCTGATTTTGGTTACGACATATCGGATTACTACAAAATTCAACCAGAGTATGGCACCATGGCGGATTTCGACGCAATGTTAAAGAAGGCTAACGATTTGAATATGGAGGTAATTTTGGACTTCGTGCCCAATCACACCAGCGATGAGCACGAATGGTTTAAAAAATCCGAGCTGAGAGTGCCCGGTTTTGAAGATTTTTACATCTGGCATCCTGGACGACCGAATCCAAACGATACCAACGGTCAACCCCTCGCACCGTGCAACTGGGTTAGCTTTTTCCGCGGCAGTGCCTGGCAGTGGAGCAAGACACGCAAGGAGTATTACCTGCATCAATTCTCGGTGAAGCAACCGGATCTAAACTACCGCAATCCAGCCGTGGTGGAAGCAATGAAAGACGTAATGCGATTTTGGCTGGGACGCGGCGTAGCAGGGTTTCGCATTGATGCGGTGCCGACCTTGTTCGAAGTAGCGCCTGATGCCGATGGCCAGTACCCGGATGAGCCGCTGAGTGGAAACACCAATGACCCGGACGACCCTGGCTATCTGGTGCACATCTATACACAGGATCGAAACGAAACGCTTGATATGGTTTATCAGTGGCGTGCCGTTCTGGACGAGTTCCAGCAGCAATACGGCGTACGGGAACGTATTATTATGGCGGAAACATACTCGCCTATTGATATCGTTATGAAGTATTACGGCAATGAAACCGTGCCTGGAGCACAAATTCCGTTCAATTTTCATTTCATAACCGATCTCAATAAAGATTCTACGGCACAGGATTTTCTGAATACTATCAACTACTGGATCGACCATATGCCTCCGATGGACTCTGTCGTTCCAAATTGGGTGGTAGGTCTAATAGCATGTACGAAGCATGTATTACATTTAATCTCGAATGCAACTTGTATCCATTTTAGCTTGGAAACCACGACCAACACCGTGTAGCTAGTCGATTTGGCGAAGATATGATAGATTCCATGAATATGATTATGCTTTCGCTGCCGGGTGTTGCCGTTACTTACAATGTACGCATTAACAGATATGTGCCATCAGCTCGAAACCAAAGCATCTAAAACTGCATATACTTTTAGGGTGAAGAGATAGGTATGGACGACGTATGGATATCGTACAATGACACTGTAGATCCAGCGGCTTGTAATGCGGGCCCAGATCGTTACCAGTATACTACACGCGATCCGGAGCGGACACCTTTCCAGTGGGATTCGTCTAAGAATGCTGGCTTCTCGACAGCAAACCATACATGGCTCCCAGTTTCACCGAACTACACACTAGTGAATGTAGAAAAGCAGCTTGTAGAATATGAACATAGCCACCTTCACGTTTATCGTAGTTTGGTTAGAATGAAGCAGATAGTTTCATATATTCCGCATACCTTAGCTACATTTGTGCAAGAGAATGTACTAATCATCTTGCGGCAGGCCAATATAGGTGGTACGTTAAGCTCTGTCTACACAATTGCAAACATTGGAAATCAGCAGCCAACAATCAATCTGACTCTGTATGAACCGTCCCTGAAAGTAGGCTTGCTTGCGATTTTGAGTGTCAATTCTGTTCATGAGAAAAATGAACCAGTGCTAATGGATAGCATAGTTGTGGGACCGAAGGAATCGTTCGTTCTAGTGGCATACCATATTCAGCCGGAAGTTGTACAAATCTAGTAAATGGCTCATTGTTTTAAACAGCATTGGCATACCTTTACTCTTTCGGATTATCATTAGCTTGCTAGACTCGTTCATTTTGAATCGCTGATATATATATTTTTTATTCGCGCATTTCATTACATAGGTTAGTAATGAGAAAAATAAAGAAACGGCACCACGTGTACCGTCTTTCCTCGAAACGTCGAATAAATAATGTGAATAAGTAAAGTAAAAAGACACTCATGATTTAATATCCCAAAAGCTGCCCTTTGGTTAGCAGGCTGAGGCGCGTGTGTCTTCTTGGGAGGGAGTTAAGCCAATCATTTCGATACTGACTTTCCTGGACCTTTCGAATGAGAAAATAAGTGAATTGTATGAAAAACAAAATCAAAACAAAATAATAAAACGATGTTGAAAGAAACAATGAAAGAACAGAGAGCGTCATTGACACTCAACGGAATGAAATGGATGCTTTCGGTAGCAGGCCGTAAGACCATTGTAAAGCAACAAGAAATCATCTATAACTGACCATAAAAATAGCCCTTTAAGTTGACTTAGGTAAAATTTTTAAACCACGACTTACCGGAACCTTTAAGGCTCTTCGATTTGGCTGGTTTTTTACGCAGATCTAGCCCACCAACGATATCCCGGCATGTGTCTGTAGCCATTGCTTCGTCGGACTCTACTGCTTGAGTTTTTATCGCTTTTTTCAAATTGGCAATCTGAAACAGAAAGGATGGTAATTTACTTTTCGAACGTATCCTTCCATCGCTCCCACCCTTTCAAACGCACCTCTTGATCGATCGATTCCTTGTGCTTTATACGTTTCTGCTTTTCAGTGTTGGCTCGATTAATTTGGGTCTCAAGACAGAGCAGAATGGTTTCGCACGAATCACTCCATTCTTGCAGGGTGGAGGCAATTTCCTTCACATCACCCTTGCGGATGTCTCGTCCAATGGCGTAATCTACTTCCAGCTGCTTATTTTTCTGGTCCAGCTTGCCATGAATCACATCGGCGTAAATTGCTTCGATGATTAGATCCTCCAGCACTCGTACATTTTTAATGTCCAGCTCATCGAGCAGCTCGTTGTACGGAATGCATTTGCTTTTAATCGCCAAAGATACCACCGTCAGGTGTTGCAGCTTCTTTTGCATTGCCGGGGAAAGCTGTATAAGTTTCGTCTGATTCTCTAGATACTGCCGATATGTTCCATAGGCAAACAGATTCAGTGTGTTGTAGTAGTTAGCGTGTGGACCATTTTGTAGCTAAAAGGCAATCATCAGGTACAGTAGTAAAATAAATCAACAAACACAATCCTCCTTCCATTATTGCTTACCTCTTCAATGTTGGGCATGGCCAACAGTTCTCCAAAAACGTGAACTCCCGGTGCTTCCAGTACCTGTTTGATCAATTCCGTACAGGCCGCACCTTTGGCTCCTTTAGCGAGCAAAACGTATTGCTCTATTGGATTGTGCGCTGAGTACTGCTGACGGGCCGGAGAGTCGGTTTCAAAATTCGATAATTCTGGAGTCATGGTGCTAGTTGTGGTTTTTCTTCCAAACGACCTGTTATATTTGTTAATGCTTGGAGAAAATGGTTTGGAAACATCGATTGACATTTACGAGCTGCAGATACAGTCTGTTCCCGAGATACGCGATTCTCGACTTACGCGGATTCAGAGATACGCGGTTTTCAAAATTTTACAGATCAAGTGTCAAATCAGAACAATTTGCTCCCAATGCAGTATAAATTGCATTTTTGTTAATAAATTTAATCCACTTGCAAGCGAAAAATATCATAATGTGCTACACAAATCGTATAAAATAAATGATAAAGTGTATAAAAGTATTAAATTGAATAAAAATACCGAGTAACCAATTGTATTTTGGTCTAAAACTGCGAAATTAGACTTACGCGGATTTCTCGGGAACGCACAAAGCGCGTAACTCGGGAGCAGACTGATATTCGTTTATATTAGCTAATTTAAATTTGGAAATAATAAAACTGTGGCATTCACTGGTAAAATATACACAATTTTATGAAATACCTCAGAAATAAGCACTTTGATTCAGCTACTGTAATATGTAATATTTTCATTTATTTTACGATGAACTTTGCCAGATAATGATGTGGGCAAGTTTTGCAATACACGGTGTAGATCAGATCAGCGGAACGGAAACGTCAAAATGGCAACGCCACAGAAATAAACAAACAAGTGCGGCAACGAGATTGCCACAAGCAATCGCGAAATAGCACATTTAAAACAAAGTTAATTCCTCGCAATCGAATTAAAATAAGTACCAAATAGCGTCTTAAAACATTAGACACCATTTTTATACAATTAACAAACAAAGATCGGTCTGGTTTGTGGTGTCAAGTTTGGAAACCGAATAACCGGTCATCATAACCTCAAGTTTGGCAGGCACGCGCGCTTCACATTGGCAACAGAATGTCGGGAATATTGTTCGAAGATATTTTCAATGTGAAAGACATGGACCCAGAAGGGAAAAAATTTGATCGAGTTAGCCGGCTTCACTGTGAATCCGAATCGTTCAAAATGGATCTCATATTGGACATCAACTCGTGGCTTTACCCTCTGGAACTGGGAGACAAATTTCGCCTCGTTCTGGCAACGACTCTGCACGAAGATGGAACAGCAGGTAAGTGGGTTGGAAGGGGCGAGAAATGCATACGTACAACTACAGAAAATATTGTTGTGGAAAGTCTTACCTACCATTGTATTTGAACATCGTTTCTTTCACAGCCAGCATGGAGTACAACGCTGCAGAAATAGAAGGATCGCGTGCCGACAGTTTCGAGTACGTAATGTTCGGCAAAGTTTACAGGATTGAAGGTGACGATTCACAGACCGAGTCTTCCAATCGGCTGTCGGCGTACGTTTCGTTTGGTGGTCTGTTGATGCGATTGCAGGGAGATGCCAACAATCTACATGGATTTGAAATTGATCAACACATGTTTTTGCTAATGAAGAAGCTGGCGTTTTAGTTTGTATTCGTACCTGAGTACACTTAACAAGGAACAAACGTGAGTTGAGTTTATCTACTTTATTTTACCCCGGTTCATGATGATCACTATTGCTGGAATGCTTTTGAAAGTCGTATCCATAAAAAAATGTTTAGTGCAACACTTATTGTCATCACTAGAATCACCAGTGTCGTACAAATGAGACTGAAATTAATAATCAGAAATGCTATTAGGCATTTGTGCATTTGATTTTTCGTGATTTCAAAAACTTACCACAACCAAGAACTATGTTGGATTTCGGAAATTTGGGATGAATCCATTGGTAGAGGAGCAACGGTTATTTCATGCATGCAAAGCATACTGAGGATCAGATATCTGTTACCAAATCTGGGTATTTCAGTTGTGCTAGTTGTTAAGCGATCTCTGAACAGAGATATACAAGAAACATGAAACTCAGCAAAATTAGACGATTACATGTTAAATAGAAATTTTATTCAATTAATATCGCAAAAATTCTTCATAAAAAGCTTCCTTTGAATCGCGGATTCAATAAATTAGCAATCTGCTGAGATTAATACCAGATCTCTGTTTGTGATTGTAGGCCCACCTTCGAGGTAGGCGCGTTACATGCTTCGTTTTATACGGAATAGTATTAGGTGTTTGTATAGATGGGAGCAAATATCTGTATGCGTAATAGCTGGCACGTTTTTGGTAGTGAGGTGGTGTTCCATTTTCAGGTAGCATCTTCTATGTTGTGTGTTGTAACATTTGCAAACACGCTCAATTGTCGCTTAGCTTTTTAAAGCCATCTTTAATGGAATCCTTAATCTTAGATCCAGTGTCCTTTATTACATCGGAAGCGGACTCATCGACGTGAATAACTCCATAGTAAACGGCTACGGCAATGGCGATAGCGAAAAGAATGCAACTGAAATGAGAAGTGGTTTACAAACGCAATTTATAATTCTATATTTTTGCTATTACTGCATGCATCTTTGTGATAGTGTGGTGATTCATGATTCGCGTAACTCCGTAGTCTACTCCGTAGTCTGTGTTTCTTTGTTGGCTGTTTGCTGTCGTTGTGTGGGTTTGAGATCGTAGGAAATAACATACAGTGTGCCTCAATCGGAAAACTATACAAATCTAGTTTGAATTATTTTGAACTAGACAAAACTTTATTGAATCGTACGGTTTTCCAATTGAGGCACTGTATCAGTGTTACCGTGTGAGAAGCGTAACATATTCTGACTCCGCTGGGGAATTTCCTTTTCATACGTTTGTTTGCAATTAAAAGTTGAGTCTATTTTTCTATTTCATGGACACATTTCCCACGTTTTATTTGCACATGATGTAATTTGCTTGTGCACAAAAACTCAATTAACTTTGTTCAACAAGAATAACCTTGAGTTGAAACGAGGGAGTGGGAGAAGAGCCGTGCAAAAGTGTACACTACACTCACGTTTTGCTTTCACAATATAAGATTTCAAGCGGAAGAGCAAAACATGCTTGTAAAAACGGAAATCATTTTTATGTTAGTAATCGACGGTAAACTTTCGGTTAAAGCCTTTTCCTCTGATTTATATGACATTGTTCTGGAATGAAGTTGCTCATTTGGATGATCGATGGCTATGGCGTACGAAAGGAAAGTACTGATTTCTATTCACTTGTTTGAAACCCGATACAACAACAAACTTGATTATTTACCAGACAATAATTGTTCCACAGTGACACATTTTTGCAACTCCTTTCCCTACGGCTTGCAAAACTTTTCGAAGAACCTTTAGAAAACACGTCTTGCGATCTCGACCAATGAGCCTTGTAATGAATGCCAATGTTTATGCGACCACGATCGCACTCAAACGTGTCTGATGCTTCACCACTACACAAGCAATTGGTATATGCCAGAACTAGTGTTGGGAAAACAAAGTTAAAATAAAGGAACGGAACGGAACTAAAGAATCGATCCAGAGTTAATACGACAAACGATAATCCGTGGGGGTGGGAGGGGGGGGGGGGGTGGATGGATGGATGGTTGGTGACGAGCATGTTGTTAAGACGTATGATTTGACGAGTGAATCACGAGACCGACTAATTATTTTAATTTCACTAATTATTTTAAACAAATTGTTGCTTCGAATCGGATGGCCAAATATTGGAATCATGCCAATCAATTCGAATCAATGAAAATATTATCGACTCCTCCAACCTTCAAGCCCCAATCTCTTCCAATCCCTTCTTAAATCCCCTTGTTAAGTATAACAGATATTAAAATTGCATCATAATACTAAATGCTGCACCATTTCCTGTTTCGCTTACCGCGATTTGTATAAACGATGAGCGACGAAGTGCGATAAATATTCTTGTGAGCGTGTGAGAGAGCGAAAGCAACACAGATTGTGTCCCAACAGCCGGCCCAAACCGGTTTTTTAAAAGAACGGAACGCACGAACGAAAGCACCTTACTAACAATATTGAAGCGGCAAAGAACGGAGCGGAACGGAAAGAACGGGAAAAAACGAAATGAACGAAACAAACGAAAGGAACGAAATGAATGGAACGAAACGGAAGGAACATTTTGAAAGGAACGGAACGGAAGGAACGGAAAGGAAAGAAAAGAACTTTTTTACTAGGTTCGAACCGGAACGGCCAACACTAGTCGGAACGCTTCAAGCCATTATCGCACCTTTTTAATTCAATATACGGTATGGAAGAGGGTATGAGTAATTTTCACCCCAGCAACACCCTTCCCTATAATGCGCTTGCTGCGTGATATTTCCTCTTTACACAGTGATCGTAAAGCAAATCGAAAGAGAAATAACTTTCTTTATAGCAAATGGAGTTCAAATATGATAATTTGTGAACTTGTATCCATAACATAGATGTATTTAACATGTCTAGTTGTACATCTAGCTCAAAATAATTATGGACATACCTGTCCTTGAACTGTTAACCAGCCCACTGTCCAAATCAGTTAGCACGCAAGCAACGCGATATCCTTCACCACTTTTGCTCTACAGGTAGCCGGGGTTAAAAAAAGACCATTGAACCTTGATGGCATCCTACATCGAGGATAAGCTCCTTCCTTGTGTGAGTGCGGTAGCATACTTTACTGAAAACTAAGGTCATGTTTTGTGGGACATTTGAAAGAAACCTGGCGTAAACTTCAATGTCTGTATTGGGCGTACTAAGCTCTCAGTGTGCAGTGTGAAAACGTATAACGACAAACAAATACATACTATTGGTTCAGTTGTTTTGAATGAATCATACAGAATGGCGAACCAACAGAATGTGAATTGTGTCAGTCACCGAATGGAAATAATAACGCAAGGACCGGAGATGGAATTTAAATTTGGTAAACTTACCACGACATTGAAGCACCTTCGAATGAAGAGCGGAGCAGTGGTAATTGTTCCTGAGCAAATTTATGTATCTATCATGCTTGTTATGTTTCTCTGGATGGCTCTGCAGCGATGAATAATACGTTTGCTGGTCGTACTGACCATTTCATGCATAGACGATTAAAGCACTTATGTTTTGTACGATTGCGTAGCTTAATTGCTGTAGGCCACTATCGTTGGCTTACAATGGTAGTTAACCCTTTTTTCGGGTGTGCATAGCGTATAGTTATGGAGAGATTCACAATGTGATGTAAAAACTTTAAAATTATGATGTACCCATAGAATATGGAAAGGAACTATTGGAACTTGTCCTTAATGCTATCTTTTATAGAATCGCCAGTTTTATGCACGAAGTCCGATACATTCGGAGCTGTATCGTCCACGTTCAGCAGTCCGAAGTAAATTCCTAATGCGACAGCTGCAGCGATCAGTATGAAGACGAACAGCAGCGATATGAACATGCTCATAGCGCATTGGCAGCAACTGTTAAAATAGAAAAGAAAATTAAATGTATCTTTTAATAAACCATTACAATTATAATGCATGTACGTAATATGGTATATGGGTTTCAAATTTGACCGAGTTGACACATGCATTTGGGAATAGAAAGCAATGATTTGATTTGAGCAATGACTTCGCTTATGAGCTCCGCGATAAGAAGGTTCATATTCCTATTGTCATGGGAGCTTTAGTCTGTTTTATAGAAAACGCAAAGTAATAAATTAAGGGAAAAGCTATGATAAAGACGCCAATTTTTGAGTATGGATAGATGCTGCGCAACAAATGTGTGTGAAATGTGAGAAACTATTTCTTACCAGCAGACACATGTTCCAGCGATGCATTTGCACATTTTGTATGCGGAATTGTTTTGGCACTGTTGTTTAAGGGGAAATAATTTAAACTTTATCAACAATAATGTTTACAAGGTTATGAAAATGGAGCCTATTGGTGTAGCAGCCTTTGTGAAAAATAAACATGGACAGAATTACGATTGACAGACGGTAGCTGTAACCATCTGTCAAACAAGTAACGGTGCTGGCTCAAGCGAAGCATTATAATGTTAGCTAATACAACAACCTATGCAACAATCGCTCGTCCCTCATCGCACCGTTTGAAAGGCCTTTTAATTGGCTGCGTATGTGTGAGTAATATTTTAAGAACAGTGTACTGTGTGTATGTGTGTGTTGTGAAGCAGCATACATCGGTGTATTTATACCATACACTAACACATCTATTTAAAGGGGCGGGAATGCAAACAAATGTATGTCTGCAGCACGTTTCGTTTCTTTCAAAACATTTTTCTTTGCGGGGTTTTCGCACTTTTAATATCATCCTAATTTCCGAAAAGTTTGATGGTATAATATCTCACGTATGATATATGTACATGTATGCTGTTCAAATTCAACATCACTCGGATAATGTCCGCTCGTTCGCATTTTTTGCATACATGTACCGTGCGAATAGGCAAAGCACACGTGACCGATTATTTGCCGTCTAAAATGTTTTGAAGAGTGATAGTGCGTGCTCAATTATCTGTTAAAAAAGCTTGCGGGAAGCACATTTGATTAGACAGGCGAAATTTAACTAAAACAAACCACTAAATGAAACGCACTAACACACATGAATGAAGTGGCGTCTGTGTTTCCTTGAACTCAGTGTGTATTATAGAGAATTATTGCGAATTTCGATTTAAAATAACAATCAAAGATATATCTGATAATATATCTGAGTAGTTACGCATCAATTTGTGTAATGCAAGTGTTAAGTTTCATATTTACACGCATCACAAACTGTATCGAAATAAAGATCTCGCTTCACCCTTTCCGAAAAACTTACTTTCACTCCAGTTTGCCCTTTGGAAGTGGTTGAAATCGCGACAAGAAAAATAATTTGAATGAAATTCGCCATCCCACATCGGAAGCAAGTGCGCGCCGTTATCATCGTCACGAGCAAGGTATTGCCCCGACCGACAGCGACGGAAAGTCTTGAATCACCGCCAAGCGAAGCGAGAACGACAAGCAAGCAGCGTTTTACGCCGGCAGGGAGAGGCAGCACGAGACAAAGACGAACCACGCCGGTAATTGCCCATGCGCACGGGCTAAGCGTGGTTTGGCGGTGTGATGATCTTGAAAAAAAAAACGTCCTACTGTTTCTTTGCAACAATAATGGACGGCTGCGAAGCATGAGCTTTCTGAGCCGAAAAGGGAGTCACAATTCCTTTTGGGAACCGACCTCACATTGGTACCGCCAATATGCGAGACATTTTCTGCGACGCAATAAGGTTTTCTTGTGTGAATTGGCGAATGTTTCTTTTTGCTCAAATTTGATTGGCTTTGATTATCACAGAAATAGACCCATTTCATCCCCTCCTGAACTTGTCCAATGAGTGCTAGTTCACGTGCACATTGAAAGCTTGTAGCGCACACTTTCAAATCTCACCGCATGATAGCTCAAACACTAGCGCACGGTACGCGCACACCTTCAAGTGAACCGACGGGCACATCAGCGCACAGCTGGCACCCCCCGAGATAACCTCATCATCACTTATCGCTCACGAAAGTTGCAAATCATCTTATTTTTCCGTTCCATT
The DNA here is from genome assembly GCF_943734685.1 of Anopheles coluzzii. Lineage (NCBI taxonomy): Eukaryota > Metazoa > Arthropoda > Insecta > Diptera > Culicidae > Anopheles > Anopheles coluzzii. The sequence goes on along the minus strand of NC_064671.1, from coordinate 94,982,565 downwards.
TTTATTCATATTCATATACTTGACATTCAATTGTACAACAATCATCAAATGCCACGTGTTTCGCTATCCTAACGAGATATTATTTGATAAAATAACCCGTATGGAACTGTCCTGTAGGATAACCGGAAAACGAATCAATTAATAAAATACCCATTCTGGATTTTAAATCTCATATGAACCGGTCCGAAGGAGGTGCATCTGAAGTGTGCTAATTTGTTTCATAAAGGAAACCCTTAACGCTTAGTTGGTATGACTCCGAGAAACTTAGACTCCTTTGGACCCCTGTCGTCTTTTAAACCATACTACGGCGCACTAGCCGCAAACAGTAAATAAGCTCACCGTAACATTTGATCCCCTGGATCGCTGAAATCGCCGCTAGGATCACCTGATAAGACATACTGTTTCGAAAGTGGTAGTAAGTTTCTTCCTCTTTTCGGTTATATCAAGGCCCAGTCCATCAAGATGCAATATGACGTAGCTGTGTTAAAGAAGTGCAACACTTCAGTATTTTATTCAATTACTTATTATCTATTGTTGGCATCTTCCAGCTCCTAATACCTTATCACAGCAGGTTTATCAAGAACGAATCTGCCATTAAAAAAAACATCTTGCTTGTAATCAGTATGGCTAACATCACTTGTCCAATCGCATCGTAGCGATCGATCGCTAATCTATCGGTGATCCAGTTTTTAAATGTAAAAGTGACAACGCTTTATGAAACCGTTGTCAGCAATCGCTCCAGGGACAGAGAAAGCTTCACTGTGTTCAGTTCTCCATCAAGTCGAGAATGGATTATATGCACTGTTGTTTCTTTCCTCACAATGCGTCCGGAATGCTTCAACAAAAAATGCCACCGCCCTCGTTCTGGATGACGTACTCGCGGACGTACTGCACCTGATCCTTACTCAATCCCAGCAGATCGGCCTCATCTTCAAACTGCTTCAGTCCGGATACGCCGATGAGATATCCGTTCAATCGAGCCGCCACGTGTGACGTATGCAGCAAGTCCGGCGTGAGTCCGATGCCCTTGGCCAGATCGGTGTGGCCCTGCAGGCGGTACTTTTGATGGTAGCTGAATGAGGAACACAGAACGAATATGCCAAACATCGTGAGTATCTCGTGATTGCACAGAAGGCCAGTGTATGATGAGCAAGGGGAAGTGTTAGACGAATAGACGTGGTAGTGCGTTAAAATGCGGTGAATCTCTACCGTAGTGGTGGTGTTTTCGCGCTTTAAATGCGAACACAGCTTGTTTAATGTTGGTGAAGCCTGTCGCGACGTCGCCATAGAAACTGAGCTGCGACAGTGAACTTGTGAGATCTACTTGCGGCACACGCCTCAAGTGTACGACCCTGAAAGTTGAACGATCTTTCGCGTTCGGCAAGAGATACTCACTTTTCGGCAGGATAGAATGGACCGGCTGGTGCAATTTCGGTGATGATCTGCTCCGGAGCACGCTTCACCTGCTCCTCTGCCCGGCTCGCTTCCGCAATTTGCCGTTGTTGCTCGTTATGATACAAAATCAGCGACATGTACTGGCGCTTCATGCGAGTGGTCAGACCGTACTCGTGGTTGTTCCAAAACAAATCCAACAGATCGTTGTAACTGATCGTTTGAGGATCATAATCAATTTCGATGACTTCCGTGTGATCTCCCCTGTAGAAAACAAGACACAGCAAACACACGGGCGCAACCATTAGAGCTGTCGGTCTCATCGACGCACTATGCACAGGCAAGAAATACGTACATCTTCTTATAGGCCGGCGACTCGGTAGAGCCTCCCGCATAGCCTACACGTGTCCGCAGAACTCCCTTGGTGGCGCCAAAGAGCGAGTCACATCCCCAAAAGCACCCCATTCCGAAGGTGGCCTTCTCAAAAGGCGTGTCGATCTGATGCAGCGGCTGCTGGGGGATATTTTCCAGCCTTCCAGCTTGATCGTGAGCGTGTTCCTAGAGGGGCAAAGCGTCAAAGGAAAGATTAAGCATCCACCATCGATGCAGCAGTCTTCAGCTCGCTTCTACTTACTGTAGCTACCATGTTGATGGTTTTGACCAAATTAGCAGCGATCGCTGGGATAAATAACGCGTGTATGATAGTGTTCTCTCGCAGCTGTCTGAACGATTGTGACGATCGCTCGGCACAAGCAGTGACTTAGGTTTGATGCTGCGGTTTCTCGCGCGCCAGATTTATATACATCCCCCACCCCGCTCGGGGTGAAAACAAACCGGTCCGCATGTAATACTCACACAACTAACTGGTTCGTTTCGCGATAAAGCATTCGATGTAGCTACACAACTTGTCGTTATTATATGAGTTTGAATGTATTGTGCACGAACATTCAACGATATTTGTAGCCAGAGTTACATTTTTTAGTTTTCAATTAGATAGCTTCTACAGACGAGAGGCAGATACAGGCAAGATGATAAAAATAACCAAGCAGGTAACCCAGTTTTTCGCGTACAAAAAGTATTTCTGCTTGTAGCTTTAAAACACTCATAGACAACTCACACAGATCTGCTAGCATATGCGTACACAATACATTCGTTATGTTGTGAATACGATAGACTCGGGCCGTATGCGGACACCAACCAGTTAGTTGTGTGAGTATTACAAGCGGACCGGTTTGTTTTCACCCCGAGCGGGGTGGGGGATGTATATAAATCTGGCGCGCGAGAAACCGCAGCATCAAACCTAAGTCACTGCTTGTGCCGAGCGATCGTCACAATCGTTCAGACAGCTGCGAGAGAACACTATCTTACACGCGTTATTTATCCGAGCGATCGCTGCTAATTTGGTCAAAACCATCAACATGGTAGCTACAGTAAGTAGAAGCGAGCTGAGGACTGCTGCATCGATGGTCGATGCTTAATCTTTCCTTTGACGCTTTGCCCCTCTAGGAACACGCTCACGATCAAGCTGGAAGGCTGGAAAATATCCCCCAGCAGCCGCTGCATCAGATCGACACGCCTTTTGAGAAGGCCACCTTCGGAATGGGGTGCTTTTGGGGATGTGACTCGCTCTTTGGCGCCACCAAGGGAGTTCTGCGGACACGTGTAGGCTATGCGGGAGGCTCTACCGAGTCGCCGGCCTATAAGAAGATGTACGTATTTCTTGCCTGTGCATAGTGCGTCGATGAGACCGACAGCTCTAATGGTTGCGCCCGTGTGTTTGCTGTGTCTTGTTTTCCACAGGGGAGATCACACGGAAGTCATCGAAATTGATTATGATCCTCAAACGATCAGTTACAACGATCTGCTGGATTTGTTTTGGAACAACCACGAGTACGGTCTGACCACTCGCATGAAGCGCCAGTACATGTCGCTGATTTTGTATCATAACGAGCAACAACGGCAAATTGCGGAAGCGAGCCGGGCAGAGGAGCAGGTGAAGCGTGCTCCGGAGCAGATCATCACCGAAATTGCACCAGCCGGACCATTTTATCCTGCCGAAAAGTGAGTATCTCTTGCCGAACGCGAAAGATCGTTCAACTTTCAGGGTCGTACACTTGAGGCGTGTGCCGCAAGTCGATCTCACAAGTTCACTGTCACAGCTCAGTTTCTATGGCGACGTCGCGACAGGCTTCACCAACATCAAACAAGCTGTGTTCGCATTTAAAGCGCGAAAACACCACCACTACGGTAGAGATTCGCCGCATTTTAACGCACTACCACGTCTATTCGTCTAACACTTCCCCTTGCTCATCATACACTGGCCTTCTGTGCAATCACGAGATACTCACGATGTTTGGCATATTCGTTCTGTGTTCCTCATTCAGCTACCATCAAAAGTACCGCCTGCAGGGCCACACCGATCTGGCCAAGGGCATCGGACTCACGCCGGACTTGCTGCATACGTCACACGTGGCGGCTCGATTGAACGGATATCTCATCGGCGTATCCGGACTGAAGCAGTTTGAAGATGAGGCCGATCTGCTGGGATTGAGTAAGGATCAGGTGCAGTACGTCCGCGAGTACGTCATCCAGAACGAGGGCGGTGGCATTTTTTGTTGAAGCATTCCGGACGCATTGTGAGGAAAGAAACAACAGTGCATATAATCCATTCTCAACTTGATGGAGAACTGAACACAGTGAAGCTTTCTCTGTCCCTGGAGCGATTGCTGACAACGGTTTCATAAAGCGTTGTCACTTTTACATTTAAAAACTGGATCACCGATAGATTAGCGATCGATCGCTACGATGCGATTGGACAAGTGATGTTAGCCATACTGATTACAAGCAAGATGTTTTTTTTAATGGCAGATTCGTTCTTGATAAACCTGGTGTGATAAGGTATTAGGAGCTTAGAAGATGCCAACAATAGATAATAAGTAATTGAATAAAATACTGAAGTGTTGCACTTCTTTAACACAGCTACGTCATATTGCATCTTGATGGACTGGGCCTTGATATAACCGAACAGAGGAAGAAACTTACTACCACTTTCGAAACAGTATGTCTTATCAGGTGATCCTAGCGGCGATTTCAGCGTTCCAGGGGATCAAATGTTACGGTGAGCTTATTTACTGTTTGCGGCTAGTGCGCCGTAGTATGGTTTAAAAGACGAAAGGGGTCCAAAGGAGTCTAAGTTTCTCGGAGTCATACCAACTAAGCGCTATGGTTTTTCTTTATGAAACAAATCAGCACACTTCAGATGCACCTCCTTCGGACCGGTTCATATGAGATTTAAAATCCAGAATGGGATTTTGTTAATTGATTCGTTTTCCGGTTATCCTACAGGACAGTTCCATACGGTTTATTTTATCAAATAATATCTCGTTAGGATAGCGAAACACATGGCATTTGATGATTGTTGTACAATTGAATGTCAAGTATATGAATATGAATAAAAATGGAACGGAAAAATAAGATGATTTGCAACTTTCGTGAGCGATAAGTGATGATGAGGTTATCTCGGGGGGTGCCAGCTGTGCGCTGATGTGCCCGTCGGTTCACTTGAAGGTGTGCGCGTACCGTGCGCTAGTGTTTGAGCTATCTTGCGGTGAGATTTGAAAGTGTGCGCTACAAGCTTTCAATGTACACGTGAACTAGCAATCATTGGACAAGTTCAGGAGGGGATGAAATGGGTCTATTTCTGTGATAATCAAAGCCAATCAAATTTGAGCAAAAAGAAACATTCGCCAATTCACACAAGAAAACCTTATTGCGTCGCAGAAAATGTCTCGCATATTGGCGGTACCAATGTGAGGTCAGTTCCCAAAAGGAATTGTGACTCCCTTTCCGGCTCAGAAAGCTCACGCTTCGCAGCCGTCCATTATTGATGCAAAGAAACAGTAGGACGTTTTTTTTTTTCAAGATCATCACACCGCCAAACCACGCTTAGCCCGTGCGCATGGGCAATTACCGGCGTGGTTCGTCTTTGTCTCGTGCTGCCTCTCCCTACCGGCGTCAAACGCTGCTTGTCGTTCTCCCTTCGCTTGGCGGTGATTCAAGACTTTCCGTCGCTGTCGGTCGGGGCAATACCTTGCTCGTGACGATGATAACGGCGTGCACTTGCTTCCGATGTGGGATGGCGAATTTCATTCAAATTATTTTTCTCGTCGCGATTTCAGCCACTTCCAAAGGGCGAACTGGAGTGAAAGTAAGTTTTTCGGAAAGGGTGAAACGAGATCTTTATTTCGATACAGTTTGTGATGCGTGTAAATATGAAACTGAATATTGATGCGTAACTACTCTGATATATTATTTTTATATCTAGGATTTTTATTTCTATAGTTTTTGTTGTTTAATAACTTACAAATATAATTAAGTCGTTGCGAAGAGCGGCATATATGATGCTTTATACAAGAGCGTCTTTTGCTTTGGTTTGATAACGTGATTGTAATTGTGCTGATTATTGCTTTCTTAAACAAAAAGGCGCCCAAATGTTCGATCACGTGCTTTTAACGATTGTAAAACACATGTTTTGAAAGTACATAAAACTGCTTTGTGTCCTATGTATTAGTAGGTCATTGACCTTATGCTATACATCAGCTGGCGTATGCAGTTGTAGTTTAGCATATGTAGCATTTACATGTACCGATTGTATAGAGTTTTACAATTTTGCATCAGCTGTTGAAACGAATGACGTTAAGCGTGCGAAAATCAGCAAAGAAACAGAAGTTGTAGCAGCTACGGAAGATGCGGCTTGCTTTATTCCCGTCTCCTACAGCCACATGTTCCAGATCGTAGCATAAATCTGCCGACGTCAATGTTTTCACACACACATGCACAAACTACCCACACACAACCAACCGATTTTCACCACTACCATGTAATGATTGTTATCCAGGCAAAAGGCCTTTTCTAACGTTGGGTTCTTGTATTAGCTAAGCTTGAGAAAATTACCCGTCTCCGGAGCAGCCAGTATTAATCCAAATTCATCCGTATGCTATTTGTTCGATTCAAACTTAATTCGACTAAGTCGTAGAATGAAATCCAATAAATACATCTGAATTTTGATTTCTTTTGGATTGTCTGTGACGTAAAATCCAGGAACGCCTGCTTTTTCCAGAGTGGATTGTTGATCTTTAACTTTCTGATCGAGATGAAGAACTAGTTTCATATCGGTTTCCTTCATGTTCTTTCCATGCTTGATTTTCATCAGAGCCACAATATGCTCTAGCTCTTCAGGATCCTGTATTTTTGATTCCCATTGTTTCAATTCGACTGTAGCGAATATAGAAAGAATTAGTGATAGAACTTTGAGCCATTTACTCACTTTGGTGCATACGTACGCTGGTGGTCATTTTCGACTTTTTCGCGCACTTGCATCAAATGAGCCTCGGTTACATGCTGAATTTCCATCAATCCTTTTACGATTTCAAAGATCGTATCGTTTAGCAAAGAGTTCGCCAGGCCAGCTAATAGATCGTAAGATATTCTCATTTGATACTGTCTGAAAAAGAGAAATACGGAGCCTTTTTACACCCGCCGTGCAATTGTTCGATGTAAACAACATACTTACTCTGGCAGATCGCCGTGCATTTTTTTAAGATGCTCTAAAAGGAAGTACAGTTTTCTTTGAAGATATTCCTGGTTGCTGAACGGATCAGCGACAGTGTCTGGTGGTATTCCTGCATCTGGTTTGATTGTTGCAGCATTTTCCGTGCTGTTCGAGTTTTCCATGTTTACAAACCACCGGCACAATGCAAGCTATAGCTTAAATGACAGCAGTTCAACCACACAGTGGGAGCATTATTGGACAAGCATATTAGTCTGTACCCATGTAACACATTTGCCATTAGGTATTTCTTCAGATACGAATATTCTCCAGTGCAGGATGTAACAAAAACGATGAATATTTAGTACCCGTAATAATCTTTAGAAACATGACCCTACATTAAATTACCTAAATCAACGTTTTTTTTGGGCTGTTAGGAATGAGTATTTTCCATGTAAAGGTACAGTGCGGCTATGCTGGGTACAATTATTATTTTTTCGTCTCGTCTAAGCTCACATTAAAAAGTTGTAAAACTACCTGTGGCAATCGTTTATGTATGGTTGAGTCTGAAAATGGTACGCACCCCATAACAGCAATGACTACACAGCTACAAAGTTGAATTCTATGTAAACCATAGAGAACGTGTTCAGTTACTATTCTGAAATAACCGAGTACGGACGCTTCAGTCACATCATGGAGTTGGTAGAGTGGATAAGTGCGATCGTTGTGACAATTGTGATTAAAATTTCGTGGTCACTGCGACAAACAATGGAATCGTTGCACGATCGTCCATCAGATCCATCGTATTTTACTTCGTATGCTGAACAGTTGGTAGAAGTTGATGACGAAGTTGGTACACATGTGGAGCGATCACGCGTTGTCGAGATGAATCGAGATGCTGAGAGAGAAAATGGTCAACGAGTGACGTTGCTTACCTCGACACCAGTGTTGAGTAGCGGTGCTAGCAATAGTTTATTAATGTACACATTGGAACCCAGCAATTGCTCCAGTATATACAATTTAGAACAAGAAGAAATCATCCAAGAGGAGTTCCTGAAATCCATAAGTAAGCGGAGAAAAGACTACGAAATCGATCATCATCTACTCAGTCAGTTCGACTGCATACGTACTCCAAGAGCACCGGTGAAACTATCACCAGATACGGCTATAAAATATCAACGCATCCACACTAGACAACCGAATAATCAAAGGAAATATCTGCGGCTTTAATTGTTACACAGATTATCAAAGGAATAATACAATAAAAAACAGCCACTCAGTAGCAACACATTAACAAGATCGTATTGTTTCCTTTAGGCAAATGGTTTTTATTTTTTTAAATCACATACAAACAAGTTAGAATAAAAAAATAGCATTTGAATTTAGGTATGTACGTTGATATTTTTTTCCAAAATGACAGTCATACAGTTGAATTGTTAACGGGCGCTTTCTGTGTGACAATTGGGTTGTCAAACAGAGCATCGATGCTTTGGGAGCGTGTAGAGAGGGAGAAACTCTCACGATTTCCACTTGAAATTGTCACTTGGGCAAGTTCGGTCGTCGCAAGAAGTGTGTTGTTTTCGTGGAGGGACATTTGTTTGAATTGAAATTATTGAAACAAAAATTTGAATCGTGGTGTAAGTGAACAGTACAAATCATGTATACGGTATCGAAAGGGCCTAGTAAATTGGTGGCAAAAACTCGGAGAGGTAAGATTTGCGAGAAACTGTGCAGGAGTAGGCCGGAAAACAGCTGAGGCAATGTTGTGCAATAGAGTTGGTGCCGAAAAGCAACGGAAAATGTGATATTTGTATCTGCAGGACATAATTTTATGTTGATTCTCATTTGTGACCACAGGAATACCACAAAACTATGAGAAATACGAACTGTTTCGTGACCTGGGCCGGAAAGAATGTGATATTAGCAGTGAATTCAGGTGAGTGGAGAAATCGCAAAAGTTTACATAACAACCCGCTAACGTCAGGCAATGTGGTGAGGAACGGTTAACGGTATGATGGAAGTAAGCGGGACAATTGCATTGGAACGGCGAAGAGTGACTTCTGAAATATATTCTGACTGCGTGCTTTGAGCTAGCATTATGTAATGGGTAGAATCGCTCTACTCGGTGCTCGAAATTGAACCCAATTGGCATTATTGAAATGTATTAGAAAATTGAAATGTAACAATAAAAAAATCAACGTCGTCTCCTGCCAAGATGTGCCCAGCAGCCGTATGGTAGTCACGTGTTTACGAGCAGGGCAGAGACCGTGGTGTTTTTTTTATATAACGATGTATGATGGAAAATGATTGACAGAACTATTTTTACAGTTACGGAATGCCGGTTCAACGATGAATTCTTTTCCTTCGATGAATGTATGATTGTACGGTGGTTCCAATAGGAAAACAATCAGGTATTACTGTTTGGTTGCTAAGGGAAACTTCTTAAGAGGATGTTTATGACGCCGAAAGCATAAGCAAATGATAAGGCGCAGGGGCAAAATGAAAAGAAAAATGAAATGAAGTAAAGATTTGTTTGACAAGGTCGGCTCAAGTGGTCCATTTAGAAGCGGCATGTGCGAGAAGATTGTTACCATTATCATGATTGCTACACTAAGGTTGCTTTGTGCCCTCGAGATGATGATGATCATCATCATTTGCAATGAAACATACGTTTCAAAGTTGCATTGGACTGCACCCAAAGAATGTTTCACATCCTTAAACAACTTCCTTGTAAGCAAAATGTAACTTGTGAGGCGCGTTCAAATGCTGATTGTTTGTCTTTTTTAAATTGGTATAAGTGTTGTCGTTTAATGTTAAAATGTTTTTTTTTTGTTTTTCGTCGTAGTGGTTTTAGTCTGGCAATCCTTCTGAGAAAGTATAAACTTTATACCACATCTTGTTTTCGTGTCCTATTATCCGGATTGTAGTTTTTGTACATCGTTAGTGGTAGGTTTGCGTCCGGATTATCCGTAAAATTCCGGAAGAGCAAATGGCATGCCTTTATCTACCAGGTAGTGTTTTGTTGGATGTTAATAATTTGAAAATCAGTGTTGTACAAAGCAGAAAAGAAAGCGTACCAATGCAAACAAGAGGAAAAGCTTTTTTCTTCATCATTGTGAACAAATTTCATTGGATTGCAGCCTCACACAAGCTTTGTTACAATATGGGTGTGAGGCACAGGGCAGTTGGGGGAAGTGTAGTGCGAAATAAATATTTAATGTTACTTTGTGCGACTACGAGTCTGTACAAATACTATATTGCAAGCGGTATCTTAAATATTTGCGTTTTCTCTTCTGTTGCAGTGTGCCCCGGCCTGTGTTTCAAGCGTCCACAAAATCCGCTGCAGTACAGTATCTAAAGGCTCAGCAGCAACAGCAGCAGCAGCATGAACAGAATGTCAGTCCCCAGCATGAAGAGCTCATCAAATACATCAATGATTGTAGGTATTCAATAATATGCCGTTAGTGAAGCAATCGCCCAACCATTTAGATAATCATTTCGTTATCGCTTGGTTCACGACCTAAAAAAATAAAGATTATCTGATCCATCCATCCTTTTGCGTGCCAGAACATCCTGTTTGAAGTTACAAAATTCTGTACCATTTGTGCTGTGCTGTACCTCGATTGTGCACGAGAATGAATCGATGATGTGGTTTTCGTGCTGTGATGTTACAGCGCGAACGGCACCAACGTATGTGATAAGAGTGAAATTGAAAGGCACATGGGGCCATAACGCGTCTTGACCTTTTAGTAAAATATCTCAGTAGCTAGCGAAACAACAACAGGTTCTCTCTCTACTAGCTTGATTCACATTTGATCGTGTGCGCGTTGTTTGTTACTTCGCCCGTGCTTTTACGTCAACGGTCATGTGAAAGTGTATTATTTTTGGCACGGTTTGGCACATTCATTAGTCGGTAGGATGGATGGGAGGTGTTCGTTCATTGAACTCGAATTATGCGTTTTGCAAACAAGCTACCGACATCAGCTGCTATGGTTGAGAATCTAACGTTGCGCGATCTAACATACACCGTGTTATTATTTTTCAGCATGGAATATGGTGGTAGCTGATAATCCTTACGATGTACCTGGTTCACCGGATAGTACGGGTAAGACGAATGCAACAAATGATCATACCGATTTTGTTCTAATGGTTGGATCTGCTTTTCAGGATCGAATTGCTCGCTATCTTCTAACAGCAGTACATCTTCTGTATCGTCGACATCGAGCACGTCTACAGTGTATTATAATGAACCACCCAATCCGCTGCTGGTAGATTTCAAACCATTCGACCTTGAGACATGGTGGGGGAAAAGAATATTTAACAACATAACCAAAAGTCTGTGAATTACCTCCCCTGCTTACCTAATCATGTGTATTTTAAGCGTTTAAACGAATAGCTAATTAGTAATTGACGTGTGTCTCTTGAGGCAAAGATGTCGCGGAAACGAGAGCTTTTGATTGAGGCTTGCGATATTGTGAATGTATGTATGCGTCAAGATGCACGCGATGATTGCTGATGGGTAGAGAAGCAAATATCGGGGAAAAAATGCTGGAATCATTGTTTATCTTCTGTTTTCTCGGTAGATTCCGTTCTGTTAGTCTTTGTCATACGTTCTGTTAGCAATATGTTTTAGTTCGAAAATGTTCAGATCAAACCCAGTCCTAGATCTTACTACGTAGTTCCTATCGAAGAAATGTATTCATACGTTTGTCATGCATCATGATCATTTATTAGCGTTTAGAGTACGAACCGTAAACAGGAATCTGTTTCGCTGGCAGTCCTGCAAAATTTGTTAGCAACGTTCAATTAATTATCAAGACTCACAAGAGCACGTGTTGGTTAGCTGCTTCATTCGGTTGTTTTTATTTGGAGTGAGGCAGTGTAGTCGCGACGTGCTCTTTTGGAACAATAAACAGGTTCGATAGGCCTATGCTGCTCTCAGTTATCAATACATGCTGGTTTTGAAATAGTTTATTTTCTACTGAACTTTAATTTTGTTTGTGGAAAGTTCAGGTCACTTTGATTTAAAGAGAAAAAAAAAATAGACTCATCGTTTTACAAGGACATCTATTGACAAACGCATACAATTCATCCTGATATTGGATATTGACTATTCAGGCTGATATTAGATAACTGAGAGTAGTTTGTAAAGTGAAAATAATAGGTTCCAGAAGGCTGAAGAAAAATAATAGGCTGAATTGCTTATCGTAATGCGGTTGTCTTGATTGTGTTGAAGTGGGCTAGTTGCAATAGATTGAACAAGTTAGTTGCATATTGCATATGCAATTGCGTTGGTTAAGCAAGTGGCGGAGAATATGAAAATATAGAATCACCATATTTGATACAACCCTTTAGAATATGAATGTTTAGAAAGAAATGACCATTTAAAGGAAAACTGTGACAAAAAAAAAAACAGGCCCAAGATATATAATGATACATCTAGTCGAAATTGTACGAGATTATAATCGTGGTCAAACTTCCAACAGCAGGAAAAGCTGGCACTCCGTAGATAAACGCACACGTTGAACATTTTAATTAAAATAATGATAGTATATTTTAAATGCGAGAGATATAGGTCAAAATGAAAAATCACAAGTTTTAGTTAATCAAACTTCATCTAATAACTGGCCCATACGTTCAATTTCCTCGATCGTTCCACGAAGAATGCTATGGGCTTCGTCTTCTGTGCGAATGACCGCACGATCGGCTAGTATACCCAGCTGCAGCTTACCACCGTACGTAAGAAGCGTAATTCCAACGGCAGTGGTGCCCAGATTGGGAATGAAAAAGCAGAGATTCTTCAGCTCTCTGCCTTGAATACGGGGCATCTGCTGCGGTCCCGGTAGATTCGAGATCGCCAGCGTGCTGTGTGCGCTTTTGAGAATCTTCCTTAGTATGGTCTCCGGAAAGAGACAAGTCATTTTAGACATGATCCAATAGTTAATCTGCGAAAGGTATCGAAAGGGTATCAATTTAGCAGATTGTTATCTTGTTATGACGATATCTGCTATCTGTCTGCTTGATTGCATATGTGCGTACCAAATAGTCGGACGAAGAACGCAATACATCGGAATAACTATTAACTGCCAAAATACGCTTAGTTAGTGCATAATGCCTATTGGTGTCGTTCATCTGTATACCGGGAGTAATTGGTAGCGTTTGCAGAGCTACCGAAAAGCGATTGTGTAGCTTTAAGTGAGGAGCTGCAGATAGACACGAACATATTAGTAGTGAGAACTTGTGAGGTGGAAATAGTATTCCATGAATGGTTCAGTATCGTAAACTTACACTCTTTCTCGATTCTTGCAGGAAGCACGACTGTGAGGTTTTTTGGCGATGTACCATTTTTGCTGGCAAAGAATGTTTCCAAACTGGAGGAAAGTGCAGTGAGGAAAACGTCCGAGAACCGCGTTCCAGGCAGAAGCCGTTTAGTGCGCTTGATAATCTCAACCCAGCGTGTATCACGGTTGTGATCCTCGTGTATCCAGCTGACCACCTTCTCGTTGGCCATTTGTGAAGCGTGGATGCAGTTATTATCGACCTGACGTCTAGATACATCATGAAAGAAGGCGGGTGCAGTGTAAATGGTCCAAAGGATTCGCAAAACGTGGTCCCGTTGCGTTGCTAGATCGGTGAGAGAGGGAATTCTTTTCCATATGCGCTGGAGCATTGTTTCGCCTATGGTCAAATGGTGATGATCGGAGGCTTTCTGTTCTTTCAGGATGTAGTCGATGTTCATCACCTTTAGCTTGGACAGATGCTTCCAGCGCGATGGTACTTCCTTGTCGACAATAGCTTCCAGAAGCAGACGCATCAGGGCCACTCCGTCTCCTAGTGAATGATGGACACGGAAGAGGATCTGTGTGAGGAAGGGCAAAACAGAACAGAAGTTAAAGAAGATTGTTCCGGTACTGGCGGTGGTATTGCGTGACGTACCGGATACTGGAGAATGTTGCGTTCTTTATCAAGCAATGGTTGCCTGCCTACAAGCACTTCCCACGAGGAGGTGTGATCTGCTGGAAGGTGTCGATTGTTAATTTTGCTCAGCAAACTCCTCAACTGTTGTTCCTCGATGAATCGTTTTCCATCAGCTAAGGGCATTGTATCCATATAGCGAATGTAGTCTTCTACGGTAAGCTCGGACTGGTCGGACCAAAAGTAGTATCCAAGTTCTACGTTGCGTTTCCAGAACATCTTTGGATGCGGTCGGTAGTTGCGCATGAGTCGCGAGGAGATGCGTTTGCGTAATGTCAGCAGAATTTCCGCGCTCATCGAGCTCTCACCGGTTGTCCAGCTCGCAACGGGCTCCTCTACGTTCGCCATGATGTTGATCATGCCACGTGAGTTTTGATCTTCAATTGCCCAAACGACATCGGCACCGTCCAGCAAGCCCTTGAAATGTTTCCCATGGCGGTGTTTTAGCACAGCTCCTATCACCGTACGGTACAGCTGGAATACGAGCAGAATCGTGCACAAGAACGGAGCGAGCGCCAGGAACTCGAGAAACGTTAGGAAGGTGTACGCTGCCCGGCGAATGTCTGCGCTGCTGGTCATTTTGAGGTGGCTGTGCTCTTCCCTCCATCGGGCTATTTTGTGTCGCAGAAACAGAAACAAAACAACGCCAGTAAGTAGTCCAAACTGCGCCGGCGATAGCAGCAGATCGAGCCGATTTTCATCCTGCACTAATTGTGCACTGTTTGATATTGGCACCGGACCGAAGGGACCAGGATGGGTAAAGTTGCGGGACACAACTTCCCAGAAGGAAACGCCCTGGTTGGAGGCCCAATCGAAGAATGTGGTAGCTTCGAGCGCCATTGATTCGGCGTATAGCAGGAACCGAGGATTGGTGAAAGAAATTCGCAATCTTTGCACTTCACTTTGCACTTGATCGATCGAGCGCTCTCGACGGAACGCGACACACAAAACCACAAAAATGCGAGGATCACTTGGCAAAGGTCAGTGGCGGAAGCACCGATTCCAGCAATCAGCTGTTGGCTTACACGACGCGAAGCACACACGCTAGAGTATCATGCGTAAGGATGTTTCCGTCGTTGGCACAGCACGGTCGTTGGTAGAGCGGTGTTATCAGGGGATCCGTCGCGGGCGAAGTAAGTTGAGCGAAATGTTGCGGCAGGGTTTTTATAGCTTTCGCCCCGAGCACGTAGACACCGGCAGAGGGTTTAACGGCTCCGTTGACGGAACCACGAAAAGATGTATATTAAATTATTGGTATTGCGACTGTCCTGACTGCCCAGTAGTTGCTATTGCGAATGCATTTTGTCGCTTTGTGTTCGTTTGTCGGTATATAACCGAACACATGTGCTGTAGCGCTAAACGACAGTAGCTTCGCGTCGCGCTCGGTGGCAGGAATCCATATCAATTCTGTGACAACGGTGACGGCGAAGACAGCGAGGCAATCATTACTGGGCACTATCTGGTAGAAATTGTAAGCAAATCGTGCTCTACAGTTGCTGCATAACTATCCTTTATGTTCCTTTTATAGCAACGTGTAAAGAGGCAGATATATTGCCTGGCCTCAAAACAAAACCCTCAAAACATATTTGTAGATAAGCTCGAAAATATTCAATTTGCGCAATGAATGTTGACCTTTAGGGGTTAATATGTAGATTACTTTTTAGCGCGTGCTGTGTATTGTGTTCTTTTTGTTCCATTCAAAAGAACGAACAGAAGCATTATGTGGTATGCAACAGTGTTGCGCAAAATGGTTCGGGTGAAATGCAGTTATGTTTGCGTTGATGTCAGTGATGCAATTATTTAAAGTGCAGTAAATGGAGGCAGTATTACTGACGTACTTGTGTCATGTAACCTAGCACCTAGTATCAACTGCGGTAACGTTCTGAATAGTAATTTGGAAACTATGCTTTGGCCTAATGCTGCTGCAGATGGGGGACTATTGTCTGCCCTAACATGGAACAACTACGCAGTGCCTGGGAAAGGAAACATCGTAAAAGATTATGCCTTTCGCTGTTGTGAAAACATATTTTCTGGATAGCGCATTTAAGCTTGTTCTTACACAACTTCACAACAATAACCAGGCGGCCGCTTCACATAATTACGCATCGGTCAAAATTTACGCTGGCGTATCGGTGTATGTGCCCTTTTTCCTCCGTTCGTATCCTGCGGTGTGCCACAACGGGGCCCGCAACAGAAGGGCCCGCTGTGGCACCAGGAAGTGGACGAAATAGCGGAAGAAACGTGGTTAAATATGAAACACGTGTTACATTGTGCACCCGCAGCGTGTCGCTTGGGGTTTTGGTCGTTTGGATGTTGTTTGTTTCCAGTATAGCACCAAACACCAGCCCAGCCTCGATAGCTGGTGCGTCTTTCTGCGCAGCTAAGACCGAACGAACGGTATCGTGATTGACGGTTTGCGAAATGCTTACTACAAACGCCGCAATACAAATAAGTCCCCCCCCCGATCTGGAGGGCTGAAAACATACAAAAAAGCGATCCCCCTCCACCTCCTCGGATTTTGTTCAATGTGTGGTCCTACGATGAATGTGTAGCATGGTCAGCCAAGGGATTGTTGCACTTTTCCTAAAGTTATGGTTTGTAGCATTGCCTGGAGGAACGGTGGCTAGGATTGGTGTGATAGGAGCGAGTTTATTTTCGCCCCCAGTTGTGCTCCCATTGGTCAGTGGAAAATGCGTGCGGGTGGTTTTTTTTCTCTTTTTGGGAGAGGAAAACTGCGCCATGCGGTTTGGTTTACGACAAAATACGCCCGTGTACATAAACCACGCGTGTACGGCAGGCGGTAGGCGACGAGACGGGGAGCCGAGGCGCTAAATACGCGCGTCCATCGTCCGTTGGATCGTTAAATAAATCGTACACCGCCGCCCTCTGTCCGCGTGTGCGCCGCATTGTCCACTAGTGAGTGTATGCCCCCTCTTCCCTCCCCCCTGCATGGTGCATATTTTCATCCTACTCGAAACCACCCAAGAACTCCCCACGCCCTGCTGCATCTCCTGTTCGCGTTCTAGCGCAGCGATACTACTGTTACTACCAACACTACTACTGTTGTACTGCGATCATATTTGCTGGTGTGGTGTTGGAAACGATCGAGCTTGACTGGATGCTGCGTTGTTTTTGTTATTCTTAATTTTTTATTATACACAATGGATGGTTGGATGAACGCAGAAAGCGCACCGAGGGCGAGAAGGTAGTGCGCGATGACTTGAGATGTTGAAGGCAGGTACAGTGCTGTGCAAAAAAAAAGCCACCACAGTTTTTCCTCGCTTTATTTAAACTTTTTCAATTCTTTCCTAGCTGGAATATGCAACAAAACATGGGTTGATTCAAGGTAACTGTAAAGAAAGGCCAACAATAACAAGTTCAAAAATAAAGCGACGTGGAATGACAGAGCGTGGCTGCACAATGTACCACTGAGCAGGAAAGGGTTTAGATGTCCGTGTGCACTTTACACGGCCATATCAGCTCACCGCCACCATCTCTGCCAGTCCCTGTCCACGGTAAGGTAAGGTGATGAGAGCGAAATACGATCGAGTAAAATCATTTGTTTATAATCAATTTTTCAGTTTTGTATACAACAGCGAAATGCGTTGTCGAACCTCCCAGCCAGCCAGCCAGCCAGCCAGCCAGCCAACCAGTCAGCCAGCCAGTCAGCCCCCCAGGTTCGATTCTTTGCTGCTCACGTGTACACCTTAGGATATGGCCAGCGTACGGTAAACCGTAAACCGCTACCACTCCACGCAGTCTATGTGGAATTGTATTAATTTAGTGAGCAGTTGTGGAGGAGGCAGGGGGAGGGGGAAACGATGTTTCATGGGGAGAGTAGTTGGAGCTGCGCATGGTGTGAAATATTTTTATAAATCGTGGCTAATATTAGTATACCATTCCCACCTACGTTGCTATTCGCCGTGCGTATGGCTTCGGGCGGGCCCGATGGTGATTGCGGGGGGAAGGAAGGGAATGAGAAAAACGATGGGAAACAGGAGCACACAACACAGCTGAGAAAATGGACAAAACTGTCTAGCGGAGTGGAGATTTACTATTTACAATTTGCTAGCTGATGTAGAACGAACGCACTCTAATGCAATGCGTGGAAAGGAATGGATGAGCTGGGCCGCATAACTTTTCTCCAGCGATCGAACCTCGAAAGCAGATTCGAACCATTTGTCTACCGGGGTTGTAATTCATGCTAACGGTTGCGGCATTTCGGTTTAGAGACATTTATTGCATTCAGATAGCAATAATAAATATGTTTACATCGTACATTCGCAACAGCTTATGCTACTGGTAAGAGACGTATAAAACGCTATGCTGTGCAAGCGCTTCACCTAGCTAGCGACCTATTTCATTTGGTAAAACATATATGGCCTTTGGATATTCCTATCTAAAAGCTTACTGGCGACATTCTATGAGTTGCTGTTGTGCGTTTCCTTATGCTTAGTTGGAGCTTAACATCTTCTGGCGCTTTACCCAGCACAGGATGTTGACCCAGGCGAAGGCACAGGAGCCCACGTAAACGACGCGGAATTTCGGTGGCACTAGAACAAAGTTGAGCGTTTGGGCTGGCATCCAGAACAGGCAGGATCGTGCGAACGTGGGCAAAAACTTTTGCCGGCACTCTTCGGTGATTGATGATTGTCGCTCCATAAGAGACATTCCTGACAGAGGTTGAAACACGGTGGTTAGGTGCTGGTATGGTATTCTAATGTTGGTTGGGCTATGTCATACGTACCGGTGAAAAATATTACCAACAATGGTGGCGTAAGAATGAACTGATCCAACAGCAACTTCTTCACAATAATGCGCTTGGCAGTGCCGGGAAATGTTTTATCCAGCCACTTGTACCTGCGGATGGAGGGCGGGATATGTGGGAGAAAACGGAGGGAATTCGGTTAAAAGACACATTCACACACACAAACCTATTATACATATGTAAACGATGCTTCAGTATACCAGCAGCAGATGCAGATACGTTGCGAGATTTCCTTTCCGGCAGCGTAAACAATCTTATTACCAAAATCTTACAGACTTTTCCCCTTTCACGACAATTACGTAAAGCAATTACCTTCGATGAGCAAATTTGTTCAGCTATATTTCCCCTTTGCTCTCCTGTGTACAGGCTTCTATGTGGAAATGATGTGCAAGCGATGGCATAATGAGAAATACGAGATGCATTGTGCATCGCTGGTAGCGGAAATGTGTTATATTTGCTATTGTGTCGCGCT
Source organism: Anopheles coluzzii (assembly GCF_943734685.1). Taxonomy (NCBI): domain Eukaryota; kingdom Metazoa; phylum Arthropoda; class Insecta; order Diptera; family Culicidae; genus Anopheles; species Anopheles coluzzii. The sequence continues at coordinate 94,963,410 of NC_064671.1, read as the reverse complement.
TGTTTCTGTGCCGTGGAATGTAACAATTCGATTAAGGCGCATGCAGGTTGAATGATGTTGAAAAGAAAGAAAGAAAGAAAGTGAGATGGGAAAATAAAAGAGTTCATTTGATGAAACATGGTTAGGGGAAAAAAATGTTCAATTAAAATGTGCATTTGTTCATATGTTGTTGCATATATTAGCTAATGGAAATCATAAACCAATTCTCGTAGAACGCCGGACGCATACCCACCAATTGTATAGTATGGGAGAGTAGATAAACGTTCCCATAACGGCGTACCGCGCCAGTGTGGGGCGGTCGATATCTTGCGGAGGGTCAGTCTAAAAGTGTAAACAAACAAATGGCCAAATAAGTACTATATACTAATTTACTTGCCGAAACGCAACCGAAGCAGTCAATACGTACCAACAATTTTCGCGTAATGGTTTGTTGCGAAAATTCAGCACCAACGTACAGCGTGCCGTACACGAGTCCATTTCCCGCCAACGGGTGCTTTGTGAAAAAGCGACCGAAAGCTCGCAGAAACGTTGCCATGGCAGCAGCGCGTTCGCTTTGTATTTTGGAAAGCGTGCCAAACTGACTGCAGTGCACGGACGGACCACTCACTGGCCAGCAGGCTGCGCTCTCGGTGAACTCTGGTGAAGATAATCAATAAGGTGAGTAGCGTGCATCAGCGCCAGGACAACTAGTCAACTAGCCAATAACTTACGTGCCGCTTTTTCCGCCCCACACACGCAGGCAGAACGCACCGGATCGTGCAACAGTGGCAGAAAATCCTCGGCCAAAGGGCAACGTTTTGGTTCGCTTGGTTCGGGTTTCGGAAAACCTTGGTCGGGAGAAGGCGGTAACGCCCGCGTGGACTGATGCTGGTGACCCTACCGTATCACAATTTCACCATGCTCGGTTGGGGAAGTGTAGTCAAGTAGGCAGTGGGCCTGTTGGAGAAGAGCTGTATGTGTGCTTCGTAAGGTGTCCGGAAGCAAAAATGTGTCCTGGTCCCGGTTCACTGGGAGCTGAGTTTAACGTGACCGTACCGATTTACTGAGCTGTCAAGGCGGTAGAGCAAATCAATGCTGCATGCCTGCAGACACTTTACACACAAGCACCATACACACACACACAACTCGTGGGGAGATATCGTTCATGCGCAGAACGCACCAAGCATGTTTGGGATATTGCTACCACGCATCAAGCTGCTGTGTTTGACATTTCCCCCGTTTGTTGTGATACTGTCACGCAGTAGGGCGGCGTGTTTAGCGCTGCTTACCTTTGGGTATGAAACGGTACGGCTAACCGGAGGTCCCCCTGGTTGAAGCGGACGACCATTCGAGAACAGATCGTTGTGGTGTCGGATGATAGACTGGTAGACGGCACAACAGTGCGCTGGTGCTGGTGCCCTCAAAACACGACCGTTGCGGCCGAGAGTAATCACCGTCAATTGATACTAATAAACTCGCCACGATCGTTTTAAATTGAAATCGACCGAATAGTATCGGGCGGCGAGAGAAAACAGTCGCGGGCGGCGGACGGTTCGGGCTTTGATTCGGCGGCGGCACCCTAACGTGTCGTGCCCATCGGGAAAAGACATGCTTGTAATTGGCAAATGCATTCGCTGGATGCTGCTTTCTCTGCGAACCATTACGTGCGTGGCGAAGGTGTTGGTGGCGATAGCATTCAAAAGATTTGCACTGCTTTGATGGCGTAAGAATATCATCGAACGTTCCAATTCGCAGACTGATCAAACTGCACATTGCAATTGATATCAAATTATTTGCTTAGTAGCAGTAGTGAGAAGAAAAAAAACAACTATTCCTTTGATTCGATAGAACTCCACCGGTGACGTATTGCTCAACCGTTGGTTCTTGCGTTCGCTTGCCCTGTTAATTGTGCTGGGTGCCGTTTGACTTGCACCACGAACCAACAACAACAACGTTGCAGTTGCTCGATGTGTGTTTGAGTTGGAAGCCGCGGTGCAGTTAACGACATTAACAAGCGCCTCGGCCCACGCATCGAGACACTGTTATTCTTGTTTTGGCACGGGGTCACAATGGTGAACGGAGCGGTGGCAGCTAGAACGCGAGGCAATAGCTGTGCCGCAGCAGCGGCTGGCCTGCAACGATGGCGCCAGATATTGCCAGATGATCGTTCGATGACATTCGATGGCAAGGGTTCGCCTTGCGCAAGGGGCGCAAGCGTCGTGCGTAACCACGTGGCTAATAGACGGGTAGCCGACATGTGGCGCAGCGGTGGTTAAGCGGTGGTGTTCCTCCTGCTTTACAAAGTGTGTTCCTGGTCGCGATCGGCTACCGAATCTACAGCGGGTGATAAATATTAATTTTATTGTTGCGATTATTAGATGTACAAAATGCGCACTTGCAAGGAACCTCGTGGCCACGAAATGCTTGTGTCTAATGTAGAGGTTTCTACCATGAGCATGGGGTTTGCTGTGTGCTGCATATTGGGGATGGAATTTTCGCTCACTTCACCACCAATCGGTCGGTGGTATGACATCATGGCAGTGGTTGCTGCACTACATCCATTAGGGTAGTAGTATAGCCGGTAGTTTCTTTGAACCTGATGTCACGTACACGGTACCCACCGGATAAAACAAGGTACCGACGGCACGGCTGTCGCTTCTTGCCAACTCCCCGAAAATGGCACCCGAACGTAAATGATCGTAATGAAGCGGGCACTGAATTCCCTTCGTGTATGGTGTTGGCAAATAAAATAATGGAAGATTGATATGTTTTCCTTCCCAACGGCACTCGCGGAGCGTACGAAAACAAACAGATATAGATGACTGAATAACCGCGTGTGCACCCCGCCCTACCGCCCTTCCTCTACAGCTTCAAGTCGGTGGTCCGAGTCCAGTTGGCATTGGTTGGCGCTGAAGAGCTTTCGAAGCGAAGAGGCCAGCGTATTCTGCACGCTTGCGAGCATATATACCTTCGTTTTTCATTCGCTGATGTTTACAGGGTCAGCTCGCACTCGTGGCAAGGCGAGTGATTAGTGATATTCTTCACCAGCACACATCTCACACAAATGAGTGTGTGTGTGTGTGTGCGGTAATGACGGAGCAGCTGGAGTAGGCTGGCAGCACCAAACGGTGATTATGAGAAACGTCCGGGAGGCCGAAGTAGAGGCGAACGGACCTCATAATTTCCCACATCCGACCGGCAGCTGATGGGGGAGGTAACCCCTATTGGTGTTCGATCGTCTGCTCCACCCAGACCCAGACCCATCGCACTATGGCGAAGGATCGGGAGCTAAAGCCATGCGCTGCCAGTGCGGGTGATCATGCTACAAATTCTGGGAGCGAGGGCGCAGCACAGTTGCTATTAGATTGAGCAGCAGCGTCCAGCATTACCCCATGCTAATCAAGCGAACAACACGGGCGAAGCACATTGGACTGGAGGTGGTTTCGCTAGAACGATCCGTGATGAGCTGCGATTCGTAAGATCGGAAAACCCGGCACCACTGCTAACCGCGGAGAGGGAGGCAATCTGGATGGGAAAAGTACTTCCGGTCGCCGAGCGCCGAACGGGAGAATACCTCCGGAGCCGGAGTCCGTGATTACCGTCCGAAATCCTGACTCATCGAGCCGGTTCGGCGTCGACGGAAGGATGCGTGGAAGGGAAGCGCAAAGCATCATCGTGGCGCGTCATCGTGGTGGAAAGATAGTTTCTCCACCCCGGCGTGCCATTGGAAACAATTTAAGCGTAATTGAAATTCACACACAATGGATGTAAGTACATAATTATAATTTATTCACGAAACGAGAAGACGACGACGACGACAGACGCAAAACACGCCTTCGCGAGCAGCGAGGCGCAACAAATGGCACAAATGCGCAACTGGCTGGATGCTGGGCGCATTTGCTGCGGCGGCGGCGGCCTGGAGACTATGTATTGCTTTTCTGCTTTTGCTCTGTTTTGCTTCGTTCTGCTAACCGTGCGCCCCACTTTTACGTCCACACTTTGCCCGAGGACTGAGTGCGATCGTGAACGGAACAGATAAAATGTTGCCCGATCTGTGGCGAAACGGGCTGCGTCATCGGTTAGCCTGGCGGGCGTGCAACCATCAGAAAAAGGAACCCCACGGACCACGGGATGCGAAGTGCATGGCATTATTTTCATTGTAATCCTTTCTTGTCCTTGGTATGGCCAGTGGAGGCAAAACACGATGGAAAACATGGTAGCTAGTGAGTGAACGTGTTAGAAACGGGGCTAGCGATCGCCTCTCCAGCTCTCTCTCTCTCTCTCTCTCTCTTTTTCTACCTCGCTCCCGCTCTCTGTAGTCATTCAATGATCGTTCGATTTTGCGATTTGCGCGATGCCTTCCGCTCAGGAAGCAGCCAGTATTCCTTTTTCCGGTATGGCTTCCCTTTTGATTTTATGTACGGGTGCTCGCCTTGTTCGGCACCGCCACCACCCAACAATGGCTTCGGGGTGGCCCTAGGGGGTGCTGCCTAGTGGCACCACAAACCGATGCATAAACGATGCAGTCCGGCAGTGTGCAATCGCACTGCAGAGATGCACTTGCATCGGTCGGGGCTAGGGTAATAATTGGCATGCATAACGATTGGCTTCAATGCCGCGGCGGTCTTGCGAACGACATGTGACCGAGTCGCGCGTAGCGGAGTCGAGCTTTCCGTGGTGCATCAGGCGGCGTACCGGGGAAGAGTGCATCAATTGCAATCGCCTTGTTTATGCATGCGGTGCGTATCGCGCGCACGCCCCTATGGGTGTGTGTGGAGAGAGGGAATTTGCACAAAAAGGAAGTCAATTATTGATTATGCCTGGTTCGGGTGGGTGCCGCCCGACCTATGATGCAATGAGCGGCAAAACGCATCGTTATTAGAATGCGGCTTTTCAGAATGGCCGCCTGGACTGATGGCGCTTCGCTGCCGATCGAAGATAATAGCGACATGATGGGTGAGTGAGCTGAGCTCAATGAACCCGCCACGCCAGGTTTGACACTTCCCAGGGCAGTTCGGTGGCAAAGGCGCAATTGGTCGTTCTCGCACCTGAGAAGCAGATTCAATTTGCTCGGCAAAAGTGTGCAGAACAGATAAGTGGCTCAAATTGAACCGATAACAGGACGGTAGAAAATGCGTTTCCACACGTGTTTGTGTGAGCGCGCATGGAAACAAGGCAGAGCGGCGTAACGTGAGCGCGAGCGTAAACGCGCATTAAGTAGCAGACAGCAGCAGACAGCGTCTGCGTTTGGGACAAGCAGTCGGTTAGGGCTAGGGGTAAGAAGGCCACGAGAAAATTATCTTAAGAGCAATGGCGAAACGGTATCATCATCATGGCAGAGTGGTACTAGCAGCAGTAGCAACAGCAACAACAGCAGCAGCAGAAGCTGACGTCTGCATGTCCTGCACGTAAAAGGGGCTGATGCTGGTGCTGCCGTTCCTGGTCGGTTTCATGTTGCACACGCACCTAGTGTGCGAGGGGCCCGCGCGGGCGTCTGGAACGATGGGGCTTCCCCGATGGAAATGGAAGGTTGGCGTGAAGGAGAAAACGAGAGAGCATAAAAATTATTACGCTCGATTAGACATCATTCACTTAATTATCCAACCGGAGTGCTGAGTCCCGGGCATAGCGCGCCTCCGTCCTCGGTTGGCCCAACCGGGTGCCGGTGGTGGTGGAAAAGCTCACACAGATGATCGTTCTTGGACGACGTCGGTCGTCCATTTGGGATCGACGATCGTCGAGAGATCACACCAGTGAGCAGGGCGAGAGCGACCGAGACTCAAAACCGAGCGCCCGTTTTGAAAGGGGCTTGCAACCCAAGGGCCGCCGTCGGTTGAACCAACTTGAATGCTCCGCTCAGCGCCCCATGGAAATGGAGATGACGATCTGCACAGTGAGGGCGAAGAATGGTGTTGTTGTTGTTTTCTACTTTTTAATTTTCTTTTCCTCTCACTCTGGATCTCTCTCTCTCTCTTTTGCTCTCTCTCTCTTTCTCTTTTGCTCTCTCTCTAACACACACTGGTGCAGCTGTGTATGCCCACGCCACGATCGTTCGAGGCTTGCTGTGGCCAGCGCCTCGGCTCATCCATCAGCGTGGAGCTGTTTTCACCATGTGCTAATTGACCCAACTCAACTCTTCTAACGAGCCCTACAACCGGATCGCACGGCGGAGTGTGGTGCACGCAAGCAGGCAGATAAAGGAGGAGAGAGGGCGGGTGTGTGCTGGCTGCGCGCACTCGTTAGCGGACCGCCCTTTTCCCCGCACTGCTGCGCACCTTGCTCGTCGGTTGCGTCCAGCTCCGACCGTGCCGTTTTCGTCGTCATCGGATCAAGTTTCGCTATCGCCGGAGGTGTTTTTATTCACCTTCACCACTTTGGATGGTCCGTTTTCGCCCGATCGCGCCCGTCGGTCATACCCTTTTGGGGGGAGGGAGATGGAGAAGAAGATGGGGAGTCGCGAGGGGCGAAGAGAATCATGTTCTCTGGAGCTTCGTTCTTCCTGGTGCTTGGAACATTTTATGCGTATTTTCGTCGTCGTCATCTCTCTTTCTACCAAGGATAATTTACGACCACGCAGCGCAGGAGGTGTTTTGAAATATTTTGGAACTTTACTCTTGTGGTTCGTTTCGGTTTCGCTGCTCTTCTTCTTTTGTTTAACGGACCTGACGGCTTGCGTCTGCGTCACCCGGTGCATTCCTTTGGTCGTGCCCGTGCAATGGTGCAGAACGATTTTCATCTTCCGTGTGCTCGAGCGATCGAATTTTAGATCAAACACTCAGGCAGGCCCCAAATGGGTACGGGCGGGCTTGTTGCAGCATACACATGCAGTGCGCGCTGCGTCGTTCTCTATCTTCAAGAGCCTTCAGCACTTCAGCGGGCCACCTATAGGCGGCGTGTGTGCCGAGTGTTGGAAAGATTGTTTTACATTGCGGCCGGCCTGCACTCGGGCTTCTGCGCTGTTGGGCCCTTGGCAGGCACGCTGCCACTCGCTCGCTTCCATCAGCTACCCATAGTGGGGTGGGATGGATGGTGCCTGGTCCAATATGTGTAACGGGGTAAATATTTGTTTTAATTTTTTTTCGCTTTTTGCTTTTCTTTTCTCCGCCCAGCACTCAGGTGTGTGCTTGATCCGACTTTTAGGAGTATCCTTGGCCGTGCCCTGGAGTGGCTCTAGCCACTTGAGCCTGACTTTAGCTGAAACCGGCCTGGCCGCCATACGAACAGCACACATACACACACACAGACACGAAGCGAGCCAACAAGCGCGCGCGAGTGTGTGCTGCTCGTGTGCGTGATTAGGCAAATGGGTCGAGATGGATCATGACGAGTGCCGGAGCTTGTGTGCTTTAAGACATGAACCTCTTAAGCTGCCCTTCATTGCTTCGTGCCATGGGTTGCATGCATTGCGTCGTCTTTGCGTCGCGACAAAATGCAACAGCAGCAGCAGCCCCTAAAATGCCGTACGCATGGAAACCGCAGCCGAGCGAAACGCGCATAGACTACGCACCACTCACGACGCGTTCGACGCGGCTTAAAATGTAATGTATGTAAAATGTTAAGTATCGATCCGTACCCGTGTGTGTACACCCGCGGGCCTGCAGCACATGTGTGCGCGGCATTGGCAAAGGCCCGCCACGTCCTTTCTCGCCGCCCGTCTAGCAACTGCTTTCGCAGCAACTTGAGTTAATCTCTGGCCGAATGCTGTTTCGTGGGCGACCGAAAGAGGCCCGGCAAGTGGGCTAAGGCAGCGAGAGAGAGAGAGAGAGATAGAGAAGTCCGGTATCTCGCGCGAAACTGGCGCGCAAAAGCCGCCGCGCTAAGCGACGCGCGTTTACGCCGCAACCCTTAGTCGAGTCGTAGCGCAACGGCGGCACCGAGAGTTGATTTAAGAGAGCGCACCCATAATGTATCAATAAAATGAAGTGAACCATTTGTAAACGATTATTTATGCATCGGGCACATAGCACATCGAGTGCCGAGGGGAGGGCATGCCACGGTACGGTCGAACCTTCCTCTCGCATCGTCACAGCTGCACATCTGCGAGGTGTATGTGTTTGTTTTGCATTTTCTCGGACCGAATGCAACACTGTTCTCGGCTGTGCCCCGTAGTTGCTGTGACACGGGCAGCTTGGGGGAGTTTGGTGCGCACACCTTGCCTGGTTCACCGGCAGCATTGCTCTCCGAAGTGCCACCGGATTGACCAAAAATGGAATCACGCTAGGTATGCGAAGGGGCAGGGGCTGGAGTTTATTTGCCGGGTTGCCCCGGTTTTTTCCGACTCCCGCTTGATGCATCTTAAAAAGGTAATCGGTCAATAACTGTGCCGTAATTCGTTTGTTGACGTACAATAAAAAACACTTTTCTATGTTGGTTTAGGTACTGAGATACTGTAATTTCATTAAAATCCAACACGAAGGGTTTCCTGCTCCTAAGTATGACGTAATGATGAGCATAATTGTTCCGACAGCTTCAACGAAGTTACCTTTGCTGGAGCTACAATTAAACACTGCAAATCGCATTTATCAACCCTTTTTCTCCGTTTCTTACTAGCTAGGAGGGTTGCCATTGTCGACGAGTCCTTATGTTTTATTTTTTCTGCATGGGCTAAGCGCAAACCCACGTCCAATTCACCTCAGACCCGCGACGGATGCGCCCAAATTGATCGACCGGTCGGGCGGGAGGGTGAAACGAAACAGAAAAAAGCGCGCCACACCAACTTTACACATGCTTGCGATCGCGTCTCATCGATTGACCGATCGATCACCTTCCCTCGGCAATGGCTAGAGTCGTTTTTCTCCACTCCGCTGCGATCGACGCCGTTTCGTAGCAGTGTGAGGAAACGGAGAGCCACTCGGCACAGACCCATCCGTTCGTGAGCACGCTTGAAACATAACAAACGATATGATTATTATTATCATCCCGCGCGGAAACGCACACTGGCGGCAGCAGGGCGTGTGGGGTGCCGATGGAATGGGTGTGCGAAGATTGAGAAAATCGAATGGCAATAAACCCATGGAAGGCTGGTTGTTGGGACAGGGTGTACTCCATGGGAGGGAAATGCTAGCCAGAGCCACAGCAGAACGAGGCTCGATCGAAACGTCGAAAAAGACAGGCAAAACAAACGATAACACGTCAAAAACGATAATCGAACGTACAATGCCCCCCCCCCTCCCCCCCTGCATCATCCAACCCCTCGGCCCAGCAGCAAAGCGAATGGAGGCACATAATTTAGAAGCAGCATGGTCAGCCGAATGACCAACAAGCGGCAGGCTAGTCTGGTCAGGGGAAAAACAACCCAGAGCCCCCTCATTATGCTGATCGGAGCGTTTGCTTTTTGCTAGCGCGTGTGCAAAAATAAGGCGTTAAAACTATTTCCTCGTGCTAACCGCGATGCCCCGGATGCCAATGTGTCAATGACTCATCGACGTCGGTTAGCACAAGACGCTGTAGATGCTGCAGAGTGCGATGCGTGAATAGGCCAAGCGTTACTGGCGACTGATAACGGCAAGATAAACTAATTGAGGACCGAGTTTAAGCGTGGATCGCGTAAAAAGGTTCGGACCGATGTCTCAAATACTGCTAAATTAATGTGCAATTTATTTTAAACCAACGATCTTGAGCTCATTTGAATGGAACGGTTTAGCTTGCTTATTGACACTGCCTATCGTCGTTTGTGGCTGCCTGTGGGTGTGAGTGGACATTTGGCAAAATGCAACAAACACGTTCAGTATTTGTTGTTGAACTAGCTTAAGGTTGCAACAAGCAAACTGGTTTCGCATTTCCATGTCCTCTGTCACGTGCAATATGTGTCGAAAATTCAAGGCCATCGCGCTTCATGATAAATATTGTCTATTTCTAGCAATGTGCCGCAAGGGTTTGGTTGGTGGGTTTATGCGCGAGATTAGCACTCATTAGTGGATTGGTTAAAACTCGATGGTGTTATATTTGGTAAATTGAAACCTTATAAGCACAAACATTCGGATGCGGATGTTGGGCGCGCTTGGGTGCTTGATGGACCGATGGCAGAAGGCCAGACAAAGAAACGGTTTGCACCAACCAACCAGATCGGTGTTAATCTCATTAGAAGAATAACAATTCTTCTACTTCTGCCATCGTGTGTGTGTGAGGGTTTGTCTTCACGATCTGCTTGTGTCGCCGTGATTCTTTTCCAGCGTGCGAACGCATGATAAACATGCTTTTATCACGCATTGGCTTGTCATTCGAGTCCTTTGGCTCTGGCATGGGTGGCAGGCCTGAGAACAAACGCTTCCCGTCCTCCCTTTCCCGTCCTCCACAATGGACCGATTTTGACATGGTGTAGGGGCTAAGTAAAAAAAAAAAGAGCAAACACGCCATAAACATAAAATGCCATCCCCACAAGCCGCGTACGACCGGGCCAGGGAGGGGGCGAAAGATGTCCGTCTTCCAGAAGCTACCTTTGGGGTCGAATCTGCGAAACGATCCGAACTGGTTTGGTGGTCGTTTTTCTTTGACTCGTTACGTATTTTATAGGGTTGGTGATTTGTATTTTTTTCGCTGTTTATTCTCTCTCTCTCTCTTTCCTTTTCTCTCTGTTTCTTCTGCTTCATCTCACTGCCATGCTGCCTGCTTCCGGCTGGAGGATGGCGAATGGATGGCAGGAGCCGTTCCACGCTATGCGCGTTATGCTAATTTAAAACCATGTCAACTACGGGTGTCTCTATTTTAAGGAGTTGGGTCGTTTTTTGCTGTTGTTATTGATACTCCCTTACGGAGATTTTGAGCGTAAGATGAAATTTGTCCGCACTTTTGCAGGGCGTGGTACGCGAGCCATATTTGTTGAAGTGAGTGACAACTCGGCAACGACGAACGCGCTGCCGCAGTTGACTGGGCTGGGCTGTTGCTGTTGGCGAAAGTCTTTTTTTTAATTGCCCACAAACCCAATCACAAAATCGTACATCGTTGGTACATTGAGAAACTTGCCGATATGGCCAACGGTAATTGTAAGCAACATAGGTAGTGGCCATGTAAAAATGCGCCCGACCGCCGGATGTGGGACGGCAAAAAGGATTGTTATTTAAACGAAATGTATGACGCAAACGGCGCAGCAAGTTATTTGTCAATAGCTGCTCTGGGCCGGGCGGTAAATCACACGCATGTTTCGAGTGAACCACACGGCAGAGTGTCTGGTAAGTTGCTGTGAGACTCACCTCACATTGAGACACACACACACACACATACACCGTTCGCGGTACGACACCAGCTTAGGACGGTTTAATGTGTCACCTTTAAGTCCGTAATAATGGAGCTGATTAGAATAAATTAGACATTCTGTTGTAGCTTTCCCTCCCCGAAAGCGCGACGGAACGCTTCCGCCGAACCCAAGCGAGTGGTGGCAGTGTGCGCGAGCCTTTTAGACGGGTGTGTCGCGTACCGCGATTCGCGAACATGGCTCATGGAGATCTGTGCGATGTTGGCATGAAAAACAGATGGTTCGGGAAGGGAGTGGGCTGGGTGTGTGTGTGTGTATGTGCGCTGTGAAGTCAACATGCGGTAGAACAACGGATTGAAATCGGTGTCAAATATTTATCCACCTCGAGCGTTTGTGGAACTAGCAAAGGGACCGAAATCAGTCGAGTAACGGCTTTGTATATTGGCGAAAGTGGAATTTCACATTATGAACCTTTTACAGTTTATGTAGCTTCGTATGCAAGGACGCTGTGAGTAGTTTACACAAAAAATAGAACATCTTTTTACTTCCGACAAAGTTAGTTGAAAGTCCCGAATTACCAAAATCCACAAAAGACTTTAATCCGCTCCACTGTTGCCGTTTGTATCCTGGGCGAGTGTCGGAGGCAGCTGCCCGCTTCAAGGAACGATGCAAGGGTTATCTTACGGGCAATGGTGACAGGAGAGGCCTGTTTTGAGATGCAAAAGACAAATCCGTTCCTGCACAAACGACTGGTCCTTGTAAAACGCTCCCACTCTACGGCTCGCAGGCAGACCTTGGGTCCCTTGGCGTGAGCTCTACCGCAGCTGTGGTGGGTTCGTGGGGGAGCCCAATCCCGCTTTCGTACGCTCCCTATCCCTAGTGGCACTGTTGGCCAGGGAGAGACCTGTTTTCAATTTTTCGTTCCCGCTCACTCTACACACAATAGAGACGCGAGGGGGGGGGGGGGGGTGCGTGCAATGGGAGAAGGCCACAACGACACCCAAACGCGCGACACGACACAGATCCATGCGAAGGGAGCTGAATCATGATGGGTCTGCACGGTGTCCAGGTGGTGGTGTGGTAGGCCTCGTTTTTACGATCGTAGCGCGCGAGACACTGGAGCCACCACAACGGAGCAGCCAGATGAAGGTGCGCTGGTGGTGGGCCGCTGTGTTTGAGTTTGGGGCTGGTTCTGGCAAGAAACCAAGCAGAGCAGAGATAAGAACAAGAACGCGCTCGCGTAAGAAACAGTAATAAATTTATATCTCGTTTATGCTGAGGTTCGTTCGCTCTTGTCGTTTCCTCTTCTTTAGTGTGTCCCACTATTCTCCCTCGCCCCTCGTGTCTGGGGCTTTCTTTCCACAACCGACCCTCCCGTGGCGTGTTTTCCTGCATCTCATTCCACCCGCTAACAACTCTTTCCACCCCGAATTGGAGGTGTTCTTTGGCTGCTTTTGTTACGGTGGAAAAGCTTGAGCATGCTGTAAACGTTATTGTACTTAGTGTACCATTGGTTGTTAAAACAGATTTGAAACACGGCAGTGCAAAAGATGCAAAATTGGTACAGCAGATTGTCAGCTTCGGTCTGTATAATACAAACACCAAAAACCTCTAGGAGGATTGAAAATCGAACGCAAATCATTCCCTGCTCATCGTCGAGATGTGCGTTTTTGCTTCTTTTTATTCTTTGTGAAGTCATCTTCGGGTCTCTTGCTCCGTCACCTTCCCGGTTTTTTTTTGTTCGAAGATATTTGGTTTTTGTGTATACAAAAACATGCCAAGAAATATACGATTTCATATCGCGATGCTCGATAGATGGGTGCCTTATTCGGTTCCTCTGGGTTTTTTTTCTGTCGGTTTCTTGCCGCGTCGTCTTCTTCTGGCACATCCGTTGCCCGCGGCCGGAGGGTGTGAACACTGTATGGATGGGAGGGGAAAAAGGCTTCAAATATCCAAGGTCAATTGCTCTGCTTATAATGGTTTTTGATTTTGATGGCGTCCAGCGTGTGCTCGCGTCATTCGAGAGTGTCGTTCTTCTTCTCCACTTTCTTCGCACGATCTCCCCCTGTTAACGCTCTGTTCCGTCACAAATCCAATCGATTCTAACCGGCCGGGCTGTTGAACCGAGCGGGGCACAGCGTGACGTATGGTGAAAGTCGGGCGGGAGTTTCGGTGGAGTACGCATCGCGTTCAATGTTTTGCTGCGTCGCACCGAAACACTCTTGCAACACTAGATGGGGTGCTGGTGTTCTTGCTGCCCGGATGCAGCCGGGAGAGGACGGCCCGACACGATCGATGGTTATGCGAGCGATGGAGAAAGGGCAAACAGGAAGACACGAGTGTTGTGTGCGAGTGTCTGGCGGGATTCAAATTGCTCATAATCATTCTGTTGATGGGTTTTGGTTTACCTCCCGGGTGCTCGTCGTTCCATCGATACCAAAACACCAAGCATCCAGAGAAGGTCAATTTTCTACGTAGTGAGATCGTTCGGTTAGTGCCCCGGTTCTGATGGGTTTAATGTGGCCGAGGGCTCAGGCAAATGAGGTGAAAGACCAAGCCAGCAGATCATACTTTGCATAACTGCACAACGATGCGATCATCCAGCGTTGGACATTAAGAGCAGATGATCGTTCCAAAAACAAACAAAATCATCTTAAACCACAAAACTGACGCTTTGAAATAGGTGTATGAAGCTGGATGTCTTGTAAGTCTAGCCAAATGGCACTACTGTTGTTTACCGATCTTGAAATGATCGTTTTTTTTTATCAGGTTTTTTTTACCCCCGTTGCTGTTGATTGACAAGAACTGACCGCATATTTCCTGCTGCCAAACCTCAAACCACCTCAACGATGGTTCACTGCGATGGACTTCGACCTGAGTCAAGTGAAATGATGAGGTTACTGAGAGCCCCAAGATCTCGTCGATATATCCGCACTTCCAATACTCGACCTCCCATCAACAGCGACCAAAGTCAAATAATGTTTGATTGTTAATGACTACAGCGTCTGTGCGAGTCTGTGAGTCCCTTTTTGTTGTTGTTGTTGTTGTTCTTAAACTCATTTTGTTTTCTCCCTGTACCTTTGCGCCTCGAACGCTGTCCCTCCGACAAGGTCCGTTCGGGATTGTGGCAGGCTGGCTAGGTTGGCTCCAAAGCACCCAAACTCCCAGTGGCTGCTTAGCTATTTCCCGCATCCCGCGCTCTAGTCGATGATGGTCGTGTAAACAGCCTTATGAATCTGAGTGTTTTATTTCCCCTCGATCTTCCTAGCGCGATACGGTGGGGATCGTACAGCGTGGACAGCGCGGTCCTATCTCCGTACGATCTTCAGGATCTCGCCTCTCCCATTCGCCCGGCCGCGCTGAACAACGAGCGCAGCTTCCCGCACCCAAGACTCTATCGTACACCGGACCGGGCTTGTTGGCCCGTGATGAGGCTCTTGTGGTTAGGCTAAACATAATTTTTAAGAATGAGGTTTCAACTTTTCTCTGCCTCATTTTCCTGCGTGGTCACGGCTACGGTGCTGGGCGTGCTGGGTATTTCGTACCACTCGAAGCTCTTCTTCTCCGGGCCGAGCGAACGGCTTGAAACGTTTGTTTAATGATCAATTTTGTCGAAGATTTGTCTACGTCTGTTCTCTTCGTTGGTTGGTTACCTTTTTTAATAGATTTCGTTCGTTCTTTCCAACATTAATTTGACCCGTTTTTGGGATAAATTATGTTTCCTTCAAGTCACTAGAACGAGAAGAGCTCATTCGTATGCGTGTGTGTGTGTGCGTGTATGTGTGTGTCTGTCTGTTTGTCTATGCGTCTTAACTAGCTTAAAATGAAGGTTGAGTGGGAACCACCTATTAGAAACTTGAAAAGCGCTAAATAACGAAGTTCACGAGACGCTTTGAAAATACTTGTTAGGTCCACTTTCGGCCCATGGTAACGGTCGTATGCAAAACTTTTGACAACCCATCGTCTGCAGAACAGTCCGTATATCAGGAGCAGCAATAATGCCGTTGACCACACACTCAAACGCCCAGTGCATAGCCCCTGTTTTACAATAGCACACAGTTTTGGGATTAGACACCATTTGTCATACATGAAAAGTGAACACCGTTCGTTTCTTAGCCGCCATGCACGGAACTAAGGCAAAACCGGAAGCCGTGCCGAAAGCCAAAGTCATTCGAAATGGGCGCCGTATAATAGCCGAGATGCAGTTGCAGGCTTGCACAGACCCGAGCGAGACAATTGGACAGTCTTCAAACTTCCTTTCGGTACAGCAAAACTTCTTGTACTCCTGATACCGCCATCGAAAGAGTTTTCTTGTCTCGTTCGCTTGGTGCAGGACGAAACATTCGGGTGGGATGAATTGTTCTCCGGTCAAAGCACTTGGGTGTGCGACGTCCTGCTGGGTTGCTCGCATACACCACCACCACCACGTGTCTATCGTTCATAGGGGCGAGGGACTCAAGTTATTTCCTACTTCCGATGGTATGCTAATGGACAAGTTTATTACCATGAGTGAAGTGTGTGTTGTCACCCGTGGGTGTGGTATTTTGATAGTTGAGGCTTTTAGGAAGTATTTAGTTTGAAATTAAACCACGGATCAACACTTAAAGCCACCAGATAATTCAGTTCGGTGTTCAGCTTTGCAAGGGGGAACACGAAGAGCGCTGCTTGTTTGAGAAACTTAACATAAGCTAAAAGACAATACTGCCTTACATTCAAAATACATTTTAAAGAGTGGTGTAAATGTTGTACCGTCGAGTCTCCTGACAGGACTCAAATAGCTTCGCTGGCGTGTGCAGAAGAACTCGCGCTCCAAAATGGAAATTATTCATCCGTTTTGATGCGAACCTTATTGGGGGCGCGCTGTAGATGGATGGTTTTGTTTTGTGCATCATTCTCCAAAACCGATGCTCGCGAGTTCATTAGGACCGACCAAACCAGAGAATAAAACAGGATCACTGACACTTGCATGAATATCTCAGCAGAGCATTGTGGTGCGACTCAGGACTGGAGAAGAGGGGGACCTGTGCGTGATGCCATTTCCGTTCGCGGATCACGGAATTGATGATTTCGGTTCGACGGATCGCGTCCGTTCGCATCGTTCCATCTTTGGGTGGTCGTTCTTCCTTTAGCGGGATCGTCCTCGTGCCCTGCGCCGACGGTAAGGAGGTGGGGTGCTCTTTGTGGCGAGGGTGAGCGATCCGATGGTCCGATGCCCAACGCGGTCTGACACTGATTGACAGATTTTGATTTAGTATTGCCTAAACAATGCTATGCTCACCCTCTTCTGTTTGGACCGTAACTAAATTTACTTGGAATTTTGTTCTCTCGCTGTTTAGCCCACGATCGAGGGTGATCGTTGGGCGACTGTTTGGAGCAATCGTTCGTGGACCGAAGTTCGTCGTAGGTATTACCATGTACATCTACCAGTGCAACACCTCTGCTCATTAAGCTAGTGCGGTAATTGTTCGTATCGTATAAAAGAGAAGGAAATTAATTAATCTTCGGCACGGAAATCAGCTCAGACGGCATATGAAACATTGTGTGCCTCACGAGAGCTGCTATCTCGGTATCGCGGGAAAACGAACACATTGGTGAAGAATCACTTCGAGTGGTGTTGTGCTGTCAGTTCCCGTTTTAATTCTGCATGTTTGCACCTCGGCGCAAGTGCTACTTTATTTAGCGTTGAGATGGACCTGTTCCCGGCAAAGGGTTGTTGGAGTCTCCCTTTGGTGCAGTGATCTTTCACTGACGATCGCTCAATGGTTGGTACGGCTGGAAAAGCCGATGGTACAACATGTTAAACCATCGGTCACGGTTTCCACTGATGGCAGCAGAGTTTGATGAGCTTGGGCAGGACTCGGAGATGTGATATCGCGAAACGGGGTGCCTACCAATAAGTGTCGGCCTGGTCCTCTGCGCAAATGTTCTCATTCCGTCTGCTTATGCTGCCGGAGACGTTGGGCGAGTGGGGGGCTTTTGCTTCAATTTCAATTTCCTGCCCATCCGTTCCGGATACGGATAGTGTACTTCGGCATGGTGGCAAGAGAACGAATGTTTCCGTTGTCGTTTGTGCTTACCGTGATTCATCGTGGGCTTCCATGGCCGGGATCCAGTATGCGATCTTTCCAGGCTCGACCCTGCAGAAAACCGGAATGGCGAATGGGAAGCTAATCGCTTTCTTGTCGACACCGCCGACCGCCTCCCTCTCCCGGGTCCAACCGTCCGGGGAGGTTGCGCCTTGCAGCAGGGCCAGCGTTTCGATGGGGCACGCATTAAGAAGCCTCCGAATGCACGGAAACCGTGACGAACGAGCCGTGTAGCCATCACACCTCGAGACGTTCGAGCGCATGTTCCAGTACCCTAGGCCTATCCAATGCGTCTGGTTGCAGTGGAGCCTTCCATGCTGTCCTCTCTCGCTCTGGCCGACCATCGACCAAGACTAGCAAGGTGACGAAAAGGTGGTTTTAATTGATTGGTATTTTAGTGCTCTGCCTTCGCGGTGTAAAATGATTGGGCATTTGTGGAAACTTGTTCGTCGTGGTTGGGCCTCGAGGCGTCGGGAACGTCGCCTAGAGTCGTCCACGGTAATGATGACGATGGATGGGAGAGCTGCTGCAGACTGTTGAACTAGAATTCGCCGTGACGCAAGTGCAAAGCATTGCGATGCGCAGGCATGCAGTTGTGAATGGAAACAGAAGCAAGTTGCACTACGGGTACAGCACATGGAGACATGGGAGTGTTGTTTGTAAGACTGATGTTCGAGCACCATTGGCATGTTGGGATGGCAGGTTGGCTGGCTGGCTGGCTGGCTGGCAGGCTGGCTGGCAGGCTGGCTGCCCTGGGTGTGAATAAACATAGGTTCATAGTTGTTTTCCAATGCGCTGCAAACGTGTTCCGAACTTTTACTCCCTTCGTGTTTTTATCCTGTTGAAACAAACTAAATCTCATGAAAAATGGCAAAGTCTTGATGAGTCTTTATTGATGCAATGCTATGTATTCGAGAGATTGTTGGTTTTTTTTCGTACCGTCTTGTTTTCCTGCTTCCAACATGTTGACATTTCAATCAAAACATGTCTGGCCCTGGTTGGAAAATCCAGATAATGTTTTAATAAAGCGTGAAAACTGTCGCGAACACGCGGGAAACACTAAGGGGTCTTGTTTTCTTGTGTGTGCAGCGGGTAAAATGGCTTGGCAGCCTGTTTTAATCTGCTGCTCGGACACCGTTTTAATAACAAAGTTGTCACTCAATTTTAACCGCAGCATGCCACGGTCAAGACGGAAGACCGACATGCCTGCGTAGTTGTGTTGTGTCGTGTGTCGAGTGGAAGCAAGAAGGCGTTATTGAAGCTGTGGTTACTGGGTGATCACTAAATCCAATCTTAGGGCCAAGGAAAGGGGATGAATTGTTTTCGGCGATCGAGTAGGAAAAGGATTCTTGTACGGTGACATTAAGACGAGCAAAATTATGTTGGTGGTAGTTTTCGATATCGAGACATTTATCGATTCTCGAAATCAAAATCTTCCAGGTTCTGTCGCTCCGTTAGCTATCTCCACGCCGACCGTCTCTGCATGTCCGGAATGGTTTTTACTGTAGATAAGCAACGTCAGTGAATTTTTTGTTCTGTTTGTACACTGTTTTGTCCTTCCATGAGCTGCACTTTTTTACTCATTCAAGTGCATTCGTAACCACATCCCGACAACGTTACGTTTGCTCCCCTGCAAGTCGTTCGCGGCCGATCGCTTAGGGATGGTTGAGGTAGATCTTTGCCTTGCGTATATTGGGACTACCGTTTTGGAGAATAGCGCGAAAAAAAAAACATCTTCGAAATGCACGCTTTTACACGAATTGTATTCCGATGTGCTTGCTGTTTTTTGTCTTTCTCTCCGGTTGAAGTTGATTTTCGATTCGAAGATTTCTTGTACATCTCGCGAGTTTCAACGCTACAAGCGCGCGGTTGTTGTTGGTTCGTGTGGCGACATCTTTCCAGCGATTTCCAATTTTCGGTTACTTCGGCTGCTGAGATCTGTCTGCCGTGCTGCGCCAGAATGCACGGGCCCTGGGCCGGTATACAGTGGTGGGCCCGTGGTACGGTTCCATTCTCGAATCGCCATCGCATTCGCAAACAGGTTCGATTTGGACGCTGAACGCGTCCGTTGCAGTCGATGCGTTCCGTTGTGCGGTGCTGCTTCGTCCGCCGCACACGCCTGTGATAATAACGATTGTATGTTTTTGTTTGCGCTGCCTCTCGATCGTCCGCCGCTCCGGACTGCGTGTTCTTTTATGTAGCTTGTTTTGGTGCTGTTATTGTTTTCACCAGCCATCGTTGTCATCATTAAATTACTTAACGGCGACAGGGTTATATTTTGTTTTGCCCTATTTATATACGCCCATGGACAGGCTGGCAGGCGGACGGGCCGTGGCACGGAGTATCTTGCGCCGGTTTTCGGTCGACCAAATTTGGCACCAGCCCCCGAAACCAAAAAAGGAAAGGAAATGAGTGAGAAAAAAGGTTTTACCCTGCAGGAGAAAGAAACTGTACAAAAAAGCACTAACACACACACACATCAGCCAGACTTGAAAAAAAAAGCACGAAACAGGAAGCGTTGTCCCAAGAATGCAGGACGAATAAGTATCGCTTCTCGGGTTAATGCGGACGGTATTGCAGTTGCATTGTAATGCCGTTTCATCCGCTATTGAGAATTATTTTCAGTTTTACCGTACCACCACCAGTACTACCTCTTGGCTCCTCGAATTCGTCATGCCAGATATGCCCGTTTTAGAAGCGTTCGAGAAAACGAACATCCCCTCGAGCATCCTCGAATCAAAGGGAACACGTGACCGTCTAGCCAAAACGACGGTGCACAGGAAGTATGATTGCAATTTGGCACTCTTTGCGGAGATGGTAGAACTGCAACTCGCCATTCAGGGCCATGCCAGCACCGGGTTGTCGCCATTGTTGGTTTGGTTCCGATGAGTTGTAGTTTCTTTTGACGAGCAGTGTTCTCTTCAGTGCTGCACTAAAACATTGCCAATCCATCGTTGGTTGTCGAGTCCGAATGGTTGTCGAGGGGGGTTAAAATGTTGCACGAAATAAAAGCGAAGCTTCAGGGCGACGGATGAAACACGAGGAAAGCTATATATTTTAAAATGGTCAGGATAATTAAGTTGAATGAATTTAAATAGCCCCAAACAACAATGTAATCATACACGATTCTGCCTTTGGGTGGTGGTGGTGGTGCTGTGGAAAAAAGTATGTTTGGATTCTGGTTGGTGTGCAGAGCAGTGCGTAGTGCGAGCGACACACTGGCGGAATCGGTGAGCAAGACAAGAGAAAAACAAATTGATTTCCAGTGCTATTAGAGTAATTATTCCATGATTTTCATAATTCCCAATTGATGGGCTTACCGTGTGTTAGGGGTGGGGAAGCGAACAGTGAGGTGTGGAGAGCATGGGGAACATTACATTTGATGAATGCAAGATTGGAGGGAGTGTTGTTTTTTTATGTTTGGAGCTGAGAAGTTTTGTGTGGGATGAAGGTTAGAAAACGCCCAAGAATTAATTTTGAGCGCCCAAGGTGGGAAGTTCGTTGACTCACGGGTAATTCGTTCGCTGAAAGTGAGTAATGTTGGTAACGCGGCCTATTCTCAGGCTTCGGTGCTTGTTCGGGGTGTCTGGGTTGTTCAGAGTTTGGTTTTGACAAAATCGAGAAAGAAGCACTTTTCCACTAAAACGTGTTCAATATAACTTCTTTTCTTGCATAGTAGATACCAATTCATTGCAGGAAGCACCAGCCGGTGGTAGAAGGAAGCACGCGTTGTGATACGTGCGATTGGTTTTTTTTTCTGTGCGTGTCTATTTTCAGGTGAATGTGTACAGCATTTAAACTAAGTTACACCTGGATGTGGTGGCAAAGGAGGGTAAAAAGCAGCACCAAGAAGTGCGTGTCTGTGTGTTCATTTATGACGCCTTCATGCGGTGCGTATAAATGGGCGCACATTATGCACATCAATTGCCCGTATGCAAAGCGGCGAGAGGTGCGCTCTGCAGTGCTGACAGTGAGTGCAACGAAAGTGATGCAGGCGACACGGTGCATAATCGAAATTCCTTCGCTACGGTGGAGAGCTCGCTCATAATGCTCGCCTAAAACGACCCTAGCAGGCAGTACGCAGCGTTTGTTGCTTTGTCTCGCTCCCGGGGAACGTTTTTGCTCTCGCTCGCTCGCGATTAGCGCGTCTATAGTAGGCAAGGATAACCATGGTTGTGATTGTTTGATGTGCGCGCATGAATATAAACGACAATCGACAGTACAGCCACGGTGTGGCAACTGGCAAGTGAGAGATGTGTTTCACCATTTTATTTTGTCCGTTCGGCCCCAACCCGCCCTTCCGCCCGACCGGGGGCCAATCCACCGTGCCGTTTATCAGCCATCACTCCGCCGGGTCTGTGTAAGCCTCATCTGTCATTCGATCGTTCAATCTCCTCCCTCGGCAAACTCCAGGCAGCTCCGGTTCACTTCATCCGCCTAACGATGCTCCTTTATCTCGGGGGTTTCATCTTTCGCCTTTTCCTCGATTACTTCCATCAATTTAAATTTTATGAATAATTTCTTTTCTTTTTGTTCTCGCGTCGTGCAAAAGATGCTCCTCTGGCCCCTACTGCTCGTGTGCCCTGCCACAAACATCCCTTTGCCTGCTGCTTTCTTTCAGGCCAACCGCCCTCTTCGCCGCCCCTCTGTCCCTCTCCTTCACAAGCTTCTTGTGCCGTTTTCGTGCAGGTTTCGTACAGTGAGCCCCTGCCAGTCGGCAAAACGGTTGGGGATCGTGAACTATTTTCTCTGCCAACGATCATGATCAAGTTGGAAGCATTTTGTTCGTGTTTTGTTTCGTACTTCCCTGCCATGCTTTGTGCCGATCGCTATCGGGCGACTCTAAGCTGGGCCGCATAAGCTGTTTGCTCTGAACGGTAGACTTTGTTCTCGGATCAAAGAGCACAGTATCCACACAGCATAGATCATTGCTTTGTTTTATTGCATACGCTAAATGCATCAACATAATTTGTGTTTCAATCATTGGTAGTGGATCCCGTTTCGAGGTACACTCGGCTCCAGCTGTGCGCCGCCTCGCAGCGGTCTTTCTGTCCCATCCATTGCCTGCCTGGAAGATAGTTTGAAGCAGTTTGCGACAGAAATCATCACACAGAGGCACCAAAGCTTGCGTGATTAGTGGGAGGGAAAGGTAGTTAGTGTTCGAGATTGATGGAACGATCAAACCATCAAAATGTTTACGAAGCCACAATGCACGTGCAACGAAAGGGACGGTCGTTTATTATATGTTTTATCCCAGTGTTTAACAAAAAAGGTTGGTTTGTTACGACCGAAACTGGCGACAATGCGCTTTTCCCGTGCCCGTACCGTGCTTGGAACCATGGAACGGTTTTCGCTCCTTCCAGTTCCAAAAGACCAGCTCCGAACGCCATGGGAAAAGGGCAAAGTAACGTTGGCAATGGATTTTGTGTGTGTGAGAGAGCTTTGTGTTGAACAAAACGAGCCTTAGGAAAGGCCTTGCACAAAACACATCTCACATCATGTGCTCCTCCGGCCTCGGTCCTCTTTGTGTCAGGCTGGACGATGTGTGATTTTCTCCGAAACAAATGTCCTGCCACACAGAGAAGGCACAAAACACACTACGGACGCTACGGGACGGCACCAAACACCATCACCTTTGCACAATGCAGCGCGTGGGATGTGCGTGGGATCAAAACAGTGCAAAAAGTGCGATTCTCGGTGCTCAAAAATTAAGCAATCTGGCCTTGCGTTCGTTCGACCTGGCAAAGCGAGCACCGTTCACATACCTGACCGCTGAGCCCGGTGGGAAATCGATCAGGACAATGACGCACTGGAAGAATTACGTGTCAATCTTTCCCGTCTGCCACAATCGGCTTCAATCTAGTCCCGGTGTGTATCGGTAAGGTGCTGTGCCTGGGTCTGGACCTGGGCCTGTGCTGCCCGAATGTTACACACTGCACAGCAAAAACGTATGTGTGTTCTAGCTAGCAGTTTTAGTGTACTGATGGAGGATGTAGTCACGAACATCATACACTAAACATGTCATCCAGTATCTAGCGTGACGTTGAGCTTGAGCTTTGGTGATATTTAAAAAAACGGTTTACATTAGGTTTGTTAGCCTTCTCGTCCAATAAAAACAATTACAAAGCACATCCGGTGGAAGGGAAGAGTACAAAAAAAAACAACATCCCTCTGCTGCACAGCCCATCGCATACGACTGACCTACTGCACTGTAGTGCGCTGTGTGCTGGGCGATTGGTTTCCCATTCCGGTCTATTCGTTCCCTTCTTTCCAAGGACTAGCCCATCGCCGGTGTGGTCCCTCGGGCCTAGCCGCAGGTATGTGTATGGTTGCATTTTAAAGGCAAATATTTACTGCCGAGCTCCTTTCTCCGGGACGGGTCTGGGCTGCACCACACGCTCCCGGCACTGTCCATTTGCAAGGGGTCGCCACGGCCACGATGTCGTTGTAAATACTTCAACCTTTTCGAAAGGATGCACTGGTGCCCTGCGTACCTGTCCAGCGCACTGCAGGACGGGATCAGATAATTGCAACATCATTATCGATTGTCGACCAGATCTCCCGTGTCCCCGCTTATCCGACCGACCGGACGCCATGTTGCAGGGCCGGCTGGTTTTGGGCAGTGGCAGTCCGTTTGACCGGGTGTTTAGGCGTTGGGTTTGCTGGATTTTATCCCAACAGCGATACCGCTGTCGAACGAGCACGAAAACATTTTTCGGATCAATTCCTACCGGTGCCCGAATCAGCATGCAGCCAGCAATTCCAGCTAGTGTCTGTGCTGCACCGAAGCCAATGTATCACAACAACACTTTTGCTGCGATTCCCACCTTCTCCCCAAAGCGTATGCCTGCCTCTCAGCGTGATTTTGGTGCGTGTGTTGTCTCGTTTTCATACCACTCGTTCGCGCGCACACACACAAAATCTCTATTTATGTTGCCAGTGTCTGTAATGTTTTTGTTTGCTCGCCGGACTCCCTACCTCTTACTCCAGGTTTGTGTGGTGGAGCTGCTACTGCCCCCGCGCCGACCGCGGATGGTGCGTGTTAGTAAAATATGTTTTCTCACTATCCGTGTGTGCGCGCGCGCGATATTGGGCAACAAGCATTAAAGCACCGGGTCGGATCCCACCTCCGTACCACGCAGGAAGGACACCGCCGCCGTGGACAGCGTTTCGTTTCGCCCTTTGCCCGATTCGGGGAACGACCAAATTTGGATGACGACGGTTCCGGGCGTTGCTGTTCGGGGATGTAGATATTTCGTTGTTCGCTTTCGTTGATTTCTTTCAACGGGTTCGGGTATGGGCACGGAACCCGTCACGGATCCGGCGCACGATGATGGATGCGCTGCGGGGATCGTGCGGTGGTGTGGTGGGGAATAAAATAATATTTAATGGAAAAACGGCCGAAACGGTCCAGCAACAACACAGCAGCAGCAGCAGCAGCAGCAACAGAGAAGGCAGTGCAACCGTACCCCGTATCGCAGCATCCCTTTGCTCGCAATACAACGGGAACAAGCGGCAACGGAAGATATATGAAATCGGGGATGGAAAATCATAAAGAAAAGGATTGTGCGAGTTTTATTATACATGGAAGCAAAATATGTAAACAAATCACAGCCGCAATGGCATCGGCATGAAGAAGCCCGGGCGAGATTGTGCAAGCATACCAGGGTCGGAAAGGGAAAGGAACCAGCACGGTGTTTGGCGGAAGTGGGTGGAAACGGTTCCTCTTCTTCGCACTGTTGCCCGTCGTACCTCGCCGGATGCTTCGGGATATGCGTTGAGGAGGAGATAGAGAAAGAGATGGAGACAGAGAGAGAAAGAGAGAGAGAGAGAGAGAGAGAGAGAGAGAGAGAGAGAGAGAGAGAGACCGAAAGAACGAATGGGAGTGAGCGAGAAACTCCATAAAAGGGGGCAAGAAATGGATTCTCGTGCCAGCGCGGGCACAGGAGGGACCCACTGCCATAGCGTTGGGTTTAGCGTTGGGTTTAGCGGAAGGAGCGGATTGAAAAACATACGCGCGTTAAATTACAAGATTTACTGTCAAAAGCCGAAAAAAGAGCCAGCCTTATTGCGCAGGTCAATCGTCCTTGCTGCTGCGGATTATGGGGTTCCTCGTTGGTGGTAGGATTCGTGAAGTTTTATTAGCTATGTTGTGAACCTTTTTTCGCAATTATTGTTTTCCTCTGATCGAGATGATCGGAAACAGAGGGGAAACAAATTAAAAATTCGCGTATACCTTGCGGTGGGAAATATGATAATAATGCTGAAGGTCATTGTGCGAACGAATCGAACCGTTTTGACACACTTCGGTCCATCGTTTTGCTCCAGCCCGTGTGATTATTTCCCTCCCGAGCCATACAGATGGGTGATATCATATTGAGTTGTTGATACAATGCGAGAAGCAAATAAATTGAATATTTTACCCACCCCGCATCCAGCGACATGTGCTAGGGGAGTTGAGATAGGATGGAAGGGTGCCAGAAAGTAAAAAAAAAGACGACGGCCCGTCCATTTTATACACCCTACTAGCAATGAGAATGTAAAAGTGTGCGTCTTTCAGGCGAGGGGCATGTAGAAGCAGGGGGAGACGGTTGGAAATACGCGGAATTACGCGGCGGCGAGAGCGTGTTTTGCTTTCTACACAGTTTTTGCACTCACACAATCACACATGTGTGAATGTGTGCGTTCACTTTCAGCCAGCGCACTCAGTTTGGTTTTCTCGCAGCGGCTTGCTGGTGTCGGTGTCTCGCTCGCACTAGTGCAGCGAGTGTTCCTCGTGCGTTCCCTTTCTTGCTACCACACAAAATCGTCAGTACAGTTCAAGTCTTCGCAGCGTGAGGCAGCGCGCGTTTTAGCCTAAGTCCCGGGCGCTCGATGTAATTTGAAGTGAAGTGTTGAAGTGTTATTTATTTCAATTCACATTATTACGGCCTCGGTCGTATTTTCAAGTGTTGAAGTGTTGTGCGCATTGAAATAAAGCAGCGTTAATCTTTCATAATTCAACATGAATATGTAAATTATGCTGCTTTATTTCAATGCTTTTTTTACAGTATTCAACATACACAACATACAGGCAGTAAGGCGGGTGCTTGAAGTGACGATTTTTTTAATTATTTATAATAAAAAATATGTGTGGTTTTGTGACAAGATTGTGGTTAGCGATGTGTGGAACTGTGCCTTAAGTTTCAATAAAGTGTTAAAATATCAAACGAGTTTGATGTGTTTAAGTTTTATTTCGATGCATGCGATTTTATTACGCTGCAAATCAAAGTGAACGAAAGCGCACAGCGCACAACGCGTAACGAAAGAAACGGGGGGGAGGGGTTGTCCAGCGCTACGCGCAAAGTGCGGCAACAGCGCAGCGCAAACCGAAAAGAACGCACGGGAGGGGGTGTTCAGCGCAGCGCGCAAGTGCGGCAACAGCGCAGTGCAAACCGAAAGAAACGCGAGAGAGCAAGAACAGCTGATCCGCGCATCCAGCGCAGCGCGAGAGGAAAAAAACGGGAGGGAGGGGTATCAGCTGATCAGCTGTTTTGTATCGCGAGAGCGCCCCGTGTAATTTGAAGGCATGCGAGAGAGCGCTGCGCGCGCTCACTCTCAATTCGGAAAAAAATCACTGCGCCTCGACTATGGCGGCCAATACAAAATCGACCGAACCCCTTCCCCCTGTTTCTACATGCCCCTCGCCTGTAAATTTCGCTCTCTTTGTCTGTAGGGCAGTCATATTTAACGATCTGCTTTTTTGCGATGATGACTCTCCCAATTCTGGGATGGGTCGTAAATCAATGAGCAAAATGTGGCGATGTTTTGTGGTGCCGGGATTCTATGGAAAACCGATTTATGCAAACCCAATCCTCGGAATCGTTTGATTGAACAATAAATTTTTCCATTATGTAAGGCGTTCTTTTTTGTTGATGTTACCGTTGTCAGCTCTCCACGGTCAGGGTCGGTTGAGTGGCAGTTAATTGATTCGGAAATACAATTAAAATCTTCTTTTCAAAAATACTGTCGTGAGATGATCATTTGAAAGAGCAAGAGCAGGAGAGAGAGAGAAAACTTAGCGCCGAAATTGAGGGTTTTGGAACGACCGCAGCAACAGCAGCAGCAGCAGCAGCGCACGCAGCAAAGGAATCCAGTCGCGGGGTTCGTCGTGTTTCTTCTGTTTCGTAGGAGCCAACATGCATGCGCCACCAGAGAGCTAGTGGTCGTTCCGAGCGGTCTGAGCGGTTGACTGTCGTAGTAGTGGTCGTGTCGACGCCAGACAGGATCTCGACCGAGGGCCGCCAGGGCCATCACGCACTGGAGCCACCGCGATCGTCTTATGTTAACGAGGGAATGAATATTTGTTTAGATTATTGCATTTTTTCGTCCTCTCGCATTCGTCTGCTCCTTCGCGCCCGGAGGTTCGGTGGTGCCTCCGGCTCTCGTTATGTGCGAGTGTTGAGCATACGCGGCTGGTTTATTTTTTGCTGCTGCTGCTGCTGCTGCCTCTTTTCTTAACCTCTTTGCCCCCTCTTGCTTCTTCTACGTTGGCAACGTGTCATGTCTTGGGATGGGTTTTGGGATATAGTTTGGTGTAGTTCTTTGCTTTTTTACTTGTTCGTCTGCGCTGCCATCAACCGTCCCTGGATTGCTTTCGTTCGTCCTTCGCCGATTCGCTACGTTTTTCCCTCACTTGAGATGAAGGCACAATTTGGCCCGGGAGCTGAGGCGCCTGGTCGGTCGGTGATCGCAAGCATCCGTTGCAGAATGTCCTGTCGAGGCAGGCATGCGGCGAGACGGGCAGGATCGGTGCGTGCTGTGGCTTAACACTCGAATTTTTGGCACGCCAACCCAGATTCGACACGATCCATCTGCGCGACGAAGATCAAGTGCGATAATCGTGCGGTCGTGAGTGGCGCAGCAGTGGCAGTGGAGAGCGGAGGGGGGAGTCATGCTGGAGGTGCAATAAAAATCTTCCGCATCGTTCGAACATAACACTCCGAACCTGCGTATTATGTGTTATTTAACAATTTATGGCCCGCAATTATAGAAAACATACACTCCGTAACGAGCTACAGAGAGTAGAGTGCGTGTGTGTGTGTCAGGAAAAGGAGTAAATGTTTTGTTTTGAGACGTTTTTTTTCCTCTCCCCGTTGTTCCCTTTGGGGTGCAAATGGATAATGGGACCATAGTTGATGGTAACGACTATAGAATGGTCAACAATCGTTCATGCATCTGCAATGAAACGACCGTTGCGTGCTGTCGATGAAAAGGTGGTAAAAAATAATGTAAATTATAGTTCCACGATTGGGTGGGCCTAGCAAAAGATGGCACTTTACTTGGCCAGAATTCATCAAAGGATGTGCATTTATCAACGAGATGATCTGCTTACGGCACTCTCCGCAATAAACTTTGGTTAAGTTTAATGGCGAGGAACATCAAACAGCAAGCCAGTAGCTGATTCGGTTGGCTAGTAAAAAATCATTACAAACCCATAAGTGTCGAATATACGATCGTGTTAAATGCCCGAAAGCGATCGATTCACCCCTTGCTGAAGCATGTTTGATGTGTGTGTCGGGCTCTCGAGCCGTTGCTGTAATTGTGCGTAGCTTTACGTTTTGCAATTGATCGACCAGCCGCTGAGCTTAAGAACGGGAAACCGTCACACTACCTTCCGCGTCGATGAACCTGTCTGGGGGAGGGGGGGGTGGTTGGAGAACCATGTCCAATGGAGCCACACCAAGAACGAGGGGTAACGGGTGGGTCTCAGCGCAAAACAGCATTCTCGCACGGAGGGTATCCCGCGCGCCCTCGGTCGATCGATGATCGTGTCAATACCTGATTGTGCGTTCGAACAACTACACACCAACACAGACACAAGTCCACAGTCCAGCCAGTCGACGATCTGGTGATGCTGGTACGCACCGTCATTCTCCACGAGCAGCCCGTACCAAACGGGCCTCCATCCCTCTCGACATCGTTTTTTTTTGTTCCCGCCCGAATGTGGCTATTGTGATGCTGCGGGATGCTGCTGTACGCTGGTTTCTTGGCGTGTCTGAACCGCGAAGCTGGCTCGGCTTGCCTCACACGCAAACACAAACACGCGCGGAGAGACAGTTCGATCGCTTGGCCCAGCCGGCTACAACCGGGTTCTCCCGGGCTCGATCGTTAAAATCTCATCCTCATCGACCCTTATCGACTCTTCTCACCTTTCCGGGTGAACCGTACCACACCACCAGGCGAGAAGCAGAGGGCAGGGGCGCATCGAGGACGGATGCTGATCGTTTTTCCTTACCTTGTTGCGTTTCTCTGTGTGTGTTTCTGCTGTGTCTTTCTTTGCTCTCGCATGCGTCCTTTCGTCTCTTTTCAGCTCCTTCTGCGGGACTCCTATTTTCTCGTTGCTAATTCGATGGTTCGTTTTCGGGGTTTCGACGTTCGCTCGTTTCGTCGAGAACACTTTTCGTGTTGTTGGGCTCTTTACGCCTCTTCCTGTGGGCTGGTACCGGGTTGGGGGAGAAGGGTGAGTGTATTCACGTTTCCAAGAGTACTACCCCTTCGCTTGGTATGGCTATTCTGCTGAACGTACCCATCAGAAGTGGAAATCGGGCGAGTTCGCATGGTGGTGTAGGGTTCGATCGGTGTTGCCGTGCGAATGGTGGTGATCGTCTTGCGTGGCTCCCGCTGATGTTGCTGATGGCAACAAACAAGCGCTCAAATTATGCTCCCTTGTGCTTCTGGTAGTGTTATGATTGCCAAGAACAGTGGTAAGAAAACTGCACAACTGAAAGCAGGAAGGGCATTTATGCTGCCCAAACATGAGCTCACGTTGAAGTGAGTGCAAAAATGGTTTATTTTTTTACATTGCTCAAACTGATGATCAAACTGTCCACAACAATACAGCAAACCCACCTGTACAACATTTTTGCACCGGTGCACAGCCTGTTAGGAGGATTTGTTTCGTGCGAACACGTAACTCCGATTATTCTATTTTCGCCTTCGCCCTCGACCTGACTCTCGATTTGGCTCCTTCATTTGCTCCTGCTTATAGTCTATTTCCCATTCAAAGCTCATCGGGCGTCGTGGCTGGCTGTGGCACCAACCAACAACCCACTCTCCCACCCCCTTGTGCCCCACGGTTGATGCAACCTCTAAGCTGAACCCGCGTAAAATCTACCATCGCGCATTCGCTTTTGGCATTCAATTCGACGTACGCTTTACTACACTGAATCGTTCGCCACTTCCTCCTCCCTGTTGGAGTTTGCTTGGGCTTCGCCCAAAGATGCAAGATGAACTTAACAAGAAACGAATTAGTGGGGATAAAGAGGAGCGAGAAAATAAAAGTAACATCAACAGCAGCAGCAGCAGCAGCAGCAGCAAGCGAAGTGGCTGGCCGGGAACGAATTGGGGATGAAAAGGAAACCACCAAACACTACTGAAAGCAAAAAAGAACGAAGGCAAAGGAGCGAACGAACCCAAACGCGCAAGCAAAGAGCTGGGGCAAACCATCGCGAGCCCACTTGGCCAAACGAAAAACTTGGGCTGTCTAATAAGAATATGATTATAGGCAGCGGAGTCGCTGTTGCCCGAGAACGCGCAAGAATCTTGAGCTTCGGTCGCGGGAAGAAGCGTACCCTTTCCCGTGGTACGGTGATACGGCTTGAAACGAGGTACGGTGGGCGACGGCAGGTGAAAAGCTGGCGAGACGCGATCCTCGCCCTCATGTAAGCAGCGAGAAGAGCAGGCAGAGCTAAGAGCTTGCGATCAGCAAAGGGTGTAAAAGGGAAGCTTCATAATGTAGGGAGCGATCGGATAGGGAGGAACGGTAGGTGCATGGAGTAGAAAAGCTCCCAGGAAAAGGTGCCGTGGACTGTTCTTTTTGTTTTGCTTCTGTTCACTCGATTGCAATTGCTGCTGTATTGGTGTTCATGTTTCTCTTCTCTTCTTCCCTTACTTTCTCTCTTTATCTCTCGCTTTCTCTTTCTATCGTAGGGCCAATAGGTTGTCAGGCTTGTTAGCCGGTTGCTGGAACGTGAAGTTGCAACAAAACCCTTCTGGCTGGCTGCTTGGATGTGGCCAAGAACAACGTGATACGCGGGTTGCTACGACCACATTGAAGGCACCGGAATCTCTCCGTTAGCGCGAGACCGAGAAAAGTTTCCTTGTTCTCACCTTTTTCTCAGCCCCGTACAGGGTTCGCCTTCGTTGTGGAGCAACTGGATGGATTACTCTTTTTATCTCACTCTCTCTATTTCTCTCTTTTTTCTCTCGGTCAGCGCTGGTGGTTGGTGGTATTGTGTTATTCTTATGTTTCTACCTTTTCTGCTCTAACGTTGGCTGGCGTAAATGGGATCCCAAGGGAGGAAGAAGCTTTTGTTTCTACTCAATTTCCAGGCGAACCGTTGCAGGGGGAGCCTTTGGTCGGGGTGTGTACCGTGTATGTGTGTGTGTGTGTGTGTGTGTACGTGCGAGCGCATACAAGCAGCAACGATATGTTGGAATTAAAAAGAAGCCAAGAAATCGAACAAACGAGGCGTCGAACGTTTGCTAAGGGTTACGTTAGGGAAACGACCCATAAAGGCGAGAAAGAAAAGAGGGAAGCATGATTGCAAAAAACAACACCGAACCGGCACCGTGGAAAATCGAACCGGCGAAGCGATGTGTTGTGTGTACGAAAACAAACGGCGAAAAATGGGAAAGAGAAGGGAAAGGGAAAAAAGGGAGCCAAAAGGAGCCAAGCGGTGGACGAAAGACGGCCGCACCCGGGAGCCGGGGAATCGGGAAACCGGGTCTAAATCCGACAACCTTTTGAAGAATTAACTATGTGTTGATGTCCTTATTATAGGGGGTGTTGTGTGTGTGCATGTTTTACCCATTTTGCCCAGTTTTACCAACCGATGGCAGAGGGCTCGTGCGAACCGAACCTGTTTGAGGCTACGCAGATTAAGCATCGTGATCGACACCGGAAGGCTTGGCGGGGGAAATCGGGAAATGGGGGAATGTTTTTATTTGCGGCCAATCTGGTCGGGAGGTTCGGCTAATCGCATTATAGGCATCTTTCTATAATTTACTGTGCTCAGTTTGAACGCGTCGTATTGTTGGCAAACACTAAAATGTTATTGATTTTCATCCTCGGTTGAGCGCTGGTCGGGGGCGCTCGTTCTTGTTGCATTCTTGGGGGATTTACGATGTCTTTGTTACGAGAGCACTTTTGTATGATTGAAACTACTCGGGACATTTGCAAGCAGAGCAAAGGTTTGGACCGATCCTTTCTCACATACCAATGAGGAGTCCGGTGTTCATACGGAGGAAATTTCATGTCTCATAAACATCACAAGGAGCCATATGACCTTACGACTGTTTCTACAAAATAAAACAACAAACGAAAAGCTCTCACATGCCTCTAAATCTGAACTAGATTGGTATTACCAAGAGGGAGAAGAGGGCGTGAACCTAAACAAAGAAACATTCGGAACCAATTTTGCACAAATTAAGAGCATAAAAATTGATCACCCATTTAGCTCGGCAGAATGGCCGCCACTGCAGATGAGTTGGTTAACGCGCCTCCTGGGAGCTCGAACTCATCATTCCCACCTCGCCGGGTGAGGGCTGTTCTCTTGGGCTCTCGGTACGGCGTTTGGATCGAAATAAGTGATAAACAGTTTTATGAAATTTCGTTTCATTAGGTCCAGATCCAATCGTTCGTGACGGACGCCGGGGAGAGAGAGAGAGATAGAGAAAGAGAGTGCAAAAAGTGAATAGATACAATCAGGTAGCCCCACCAACGCTAACGTGCCAGTGAGGAATCTTGAGGACTTGCGGAAAGCTAAAGAAGCCCCGAAAAAAGGAACCGTTTCGAAAGAGATGCTGATTCAACTGGTCTCCTACGTAGCCGGGAGGCCCAAAGGGGGTAGTGGGTCTTCGCTCTTGGGAATTGATTATAAATCTTAGCCCTCCCCCGTTCCCCCCTCATAGGTGTAGCGAGACCCGGGCACGGCCACGGCCAGTATCAGCTTTGACCATCATCAGCCGAGCACCGTTCCTACGGTGTATAGGGTCCGGGGCCGATCTAGATTCTCGAAAGCTTCGGATCGTATAAATGACAGCTTCGAACTTTCGTAGTTCCCGTAGTGCCCGAGGGTGGTGGAAAATTTTTACGACCCCTGGCCAATTTGGGATAAAACCAAACTACTGTTTTTCATCCTCCCCGGTGGCAACCGAAAGGGGGTCGGGATGGAAACGCTCGTTCGTGCGTGCTTCCGTGCGTACGTGTGCCGCCGGCTAGTGGGGACACATACAATACACTGGACCGGGGCTGCCGGACGTGCTCGAATCAAAGGTCGGTTTCGGTGTCATCAGGACACGAGTCATTAGAGAAAGGGCACTAATACACACATACGCGTTGCACACGTACTCGCAGGGAGTGCAAAAAAGCGTGCAGGAGGGAGAGAGCGATGCTTTTCTGGTGGGGTGGTGAGGCAGCGCTGACGGACGCGTGCGGAGATGGAGATGGCCTCTCTCTGGTTGGGGACCTCTTTCTAGCGAGTTTCGGAACGTTCGCTTGCCCGAACCCGACCGTGCATGTGTGTATAATTTAATTAATGCTGATGGACACAATTAAATTTTACGGCCACCGAGCTCACTATCTCCATTTCTTTCACCCTGTTTTGGCCCTGCCCGGCTTGCTCTCTCTCTCTCTCTCTCCGGCTTGCGCTGGTGCTGGTTGCGGTGGCAGTGCTCCTTCTAAACTGGCCAGTGCCTGTGCTGGCTGCCGGTTGTAGTTCTAGCGTCGTTATTTCGATAAGATTTTTGGTACGCTTTTTACGATGGGCCTGCGTTGATATTCGCTGTCTGCCTGCGGCACAAGTTTTGTTCGTGAGTCACTAAATTTTTGCTCTCGAGCCGTTCTTCGGCGTGCTGGTAGCAGTGGTAGGCAGAAGCTACGGGGCCACAAAGCGATGCCCCACCTTTCCACATAGCTTGATGGGCGCGCATGGCAGGTTAATTTCATCCGTGGTCTGTTCGTTTGGAGCATAATTTATGTGCCCTCCGTTGTTACGACCCTGCCCCTTTCTAATACATTAATAAACATACTCAAACACACACACATACACGGGAGGCGTTTGTCGTGAAGTTAATCATCCCATCCGAACTAAACTTGCACGGTTTGATGGTTCGCGTGTGCGTGTGTGTGTGTTTAGGGCGCCGTTTGCCAGTTCGAAACACGCATCATGTATTATCTTTGGCACATGGCATAAGAATCCATCCGTTAAGTAGTGTCGATAGAGAAGCGGACAAGACAAGGCGGGCGTGATGCATGTGTGTGCGGGGTGGGCCGTCGGTTTCCGGTTCGAAGCTGTGTGTGCTTGTGTGCAGCGAGATTCTTTCCTAATCGCTTCCTTTAGTGAGGCGGGCACGGAACGAGAGCAGCTTGTCCACTTTTCGCCAAGCCGTGTCCTCCATTCGATCGGACGAACTGTCGGATTAAGATGGTCGTAAAGTGCAGGCTCGATCCGATGGAAACGTGTCGGACCCGTACTGGACCGTCTTCTCCGGTCGCGCCCGGTTGGAAAAGAGCAAAATCTTGTTCGATGCGAATCGTGATCGGTTGCACCACTTACCCCGGTGTGTTGGCGGGTGGAGGGCGTCTGGATCGAGGGTTCGGGATGGTGATGCTCGTCGTTCATTCCTCAGTCAGGCGGGAGGGGGGGGGGGAGGGGGGGAACCGGGTTCAACGAGCTTCGCGAGCAACTATGCTCCATTACGCTCGATGCCGATGCCCATTCCCAGGACGGGTGCCGGGCAGCCCACGATGGATGGCGCTACGTGACGCAATGCAGTGCGCAATGCTTGCGCTCCAGGTGGCAATGACTGGGCTTTCCGGGGTCCCCGGTTGCTCCAACGCTCACGTGCATCATTTAGAAATAGTTTGCATAAAATGGTCCGAGCCCAGCGCTAAGGGGCTTTTCTCCTTCTCCTCGGTGTCTTTTGGCGTGGCGTGATGCGTGAGTCCCGGAACCAAAACAATGCCATCTTCTCATCTCTCTGTCCGTACCGGTTGGCAATGTTTTCGCCGTGTGTGTGCGCGTGTGTATTGGCTGCTGTTTGCAACGGGGCCAGTTGCGGTTCTTGTAAGTAATGAGTTAAACGATACCATTTCCTCAGCTTCCATTACATTCCGCCGGGCTGCAAAAAAGGGGGGAAGAGGAAGACTGGAGTCGCTGCAGAACTTCCACGCAATGTGACGACAAGGGAGTGCGAGAGAACCGCCCAAGCAGAAGATGTTGAACTGTCCAAACCCTTGCATGCACTTCCGAGCGGTAGACGCTAGTGAGGGCAGTATAGAGCGAGTGAAGCGTAAATGTAATCCCATCTACGAAATCTTCATGAGCTGCACTGGGGAACAGCACGAGCGTTGATTACATTGCAGAATTATTGTGAAGAAAGCCACCGCGCCCTTCTGGACGGAGAGACACTCAAGGGTTCAAAGTGGCATTACTTTTCCTAAGTGCTGCCGAACCGAAGACCTCTTCTGCCTGCTAACTGTTGTTATTAACGCGCCGCTTGTGGATCGCTGGCAGCAACCGGATGCAAGGAAATGCGCCTGAGAATGTTGTGTTCGAGTTAAGACCCTGGCAGATACTGTCAAACCGGTAGCAGCTCTCGTAACCGTCAGCTACTACTCATCGATATAATTCTTCCCCTCACGTAAAAACCATTTGCCCTGTTGACGTGTCCCCCCGTTCGGTATAATAACCAACGCCAATATCGGCTGGAGTTGGCTGTAAGTGTCAGTTGCGTCTTTGTTTGTGTGTGAGTGAGTGTGTTTGCGAAGAACGTTACCTTGTTACCCAGCTCTCGAAATAGCCTACTAGATGCAAACTGCAACATGTTGCAATGTTCGAATAAATGTGTTTGTCGTTTCGCGCGTGTTTCCTATTTTATAATTTCCTGTATCATCTCTATTTGTGGTTTATACAGTGCACTACTACTACTACACTGCCTAGTTTGTTGACGACACGCGTTCTTTCACGCGTGTCTTTGTTGAAAGAATTCTAACGAGAACCAAATGTGCACCAACAGTAGTGCCCTTTCGGAAAGCGGGCGGATAATGCAACTTTTTCTCACCCGGGCTGTTGTCCAGTCGTAAATTTTGTAGTCCTGAACGTCTCTCCCTGCCCTGTCTCGTCCGCCAGAAGGCCTCGGAATGGTCTGGTTGAATAATTTCACGCCAATTCAGGCTGTCTTCCTCATTCTCATCTTCCTAGCGACCCTTGGGCGACAAATCGCACCAACGGAATCGCGAAGATGGTGTGGGATACGCCCGAGTGGGCCGACTGGGAGTGAGAGCGAGCTAGAACGCTAAGTGTACGAAATTAGCATAGGATGTGCCGGACGCGGGTGCATCGTGGGATTTTTCCTCTTTCTCCGCGCATTTGTTGATGCCAGTAAGGTGCATTTTATGAGCGGCTGCTAGTGCGCGGGGATGGAAAAACACGGTGCGCACACAGTGTGTCACGTTTTTCACAAGCAATACGGGACCGTATGGGGCGAGCAAATTGATTCGCATATTTTAGCGCAAACGTTGTGCGCACAACAAACTGGCAAAATATTAGCAAACAACATTTTGACCAAATTAATCGTTCTCATTATTTTCGTGAAACACATCGATTCGTTCCGTTTGAAGCGATTAATGCGGGGGAAATCAATAATAATAGCGCACCTGGCAGTTGAACAAACATTCTTCAGCATCAACATTGCACGCCTGAGGTGTGTGTGTGTGTGTGCGTTTTTAATCCAATTTATGCCACTCTACTGTGTGCTGATCGACATCCGCCAGTCCCAAGAAGTCCCAGTTAGTAATGAGTGCAAGTTCGTCAGGCTTTTCCCACAGTTTCTTCCCAAACCGTTGTGCCAGGGTCTCCAGGTTTTGCGAGCATGAATGGGGATTTTGCATTTTGCTCGCGTCCCATGCGCAAGGTCCTGCGAAAACGGTGTGTAACGTGCTTGAAGCGTACTCTGGCTGAATATTCTCACACATTTCATGGCCGTTATCGAATGAAATGCACCGCAAGACACGGCAGGAATGCACGTGCAATAGAGCGGACGAAGGGGGTGTATTTTGCAGCAAAGCGTTGAATCATAAAACAGTTGTCGTCGTACGATATTTGCTTATTTAGCCGTTCTCTCAGGCAATGGCAGGTATTTTGTTTTTTGTTTGTTTGTTCGTTTGTTGTTTACGCTCGAGTGTTTCGACTGAGAGTTTATTATGTTGTTGTCGCTCGGTCACCAACGGATGAATCCTCCTGTACCCGTAAATTAGCAAAAGCAAATGCCCAAAAGAACGACGGTTTCGTTTCTTTCAGTTCTTGTGCGAGCAATTGTGTCCAGGGCGTTCGGACTAGCTGCTCTCCATATGTATGTGAAAACGAAACGGGTTTGAAAATGAGCGTTGAGGTTTAATGCACAACTGGAGTCTTGAATGAACGTTATCCGTCGACAAAAGGACGGCCAAAAACCTTTTGCAGAAAAAAGAAAACAATAGGATGACAAAAAAGACAATAACTAAAACAATTCAGTTCTTCTGTGTGGAATGGAACGGTACACACACGCTTGGTCGTAAAACCCCCATCAAACTTCCAACAGAACGCACGGAAAGCGACGAAACGGATTTGGCGGAAAGCTAAAGCGTGCGGATAGATTGGCCCAACCCATACGGGAGGCGTCCAGTAGTAGCAGCAGTGGCAGCAGACCCCAAAGAGTGGGAAATGTTCGCGTTCTCTAATCACGTTCCGAGAGTTTGAGCGTACGCGAACAGACACTGTTGCCTTGGGATGGGAAGTGATGGTCGGTTGCATGCTCGTCAGAATCGATCCTACTGCTAGGCACAGACCTCCGCGAATGGACGATCGATGGAAGCTTCTTTGCTTTAAAATTTTATGCTGCACGACTCGTCTTCCCGAGGAGGCGTGAGCTGATCGTTGTAGGCGAAACACGTCGACATAGTAATGAACCAGGGGGGGTACACCGGAATCATCGTCAGGCTTTTTTTGCTGTCCCTTGCTTCACAAAGCTTTTGGTAGCAATCCATCAGTTGCAAGCTTTTGATTATCAAATCGAGACTGTGGGTACTACAACAGACATAAAAATGAAGCACAAATCTCATCCACTTCTCTGTTCGTGAGTATGGAAAGCATAGGGAAAAGGCGAATCGAAAGAAGGCAACAACATTTAGGTTGTGTAATACAATTTAAGGGCGCGAAATAATCACCGTTTCGTCCATAAAGTATTTTTCGAACGAGTTTAAATTGAATCCGGGATAAGTCAGCGGGTCATTGGCGTACTCGGCAGGGTCGTCGAAAACTCTTGGAAACATATTTTACAGAATGCTTTACATGTTTTCATCAACTCGTAAGAATTTAAGAGGATACCGTTTGGTGCTACCTTCCAATGCCAACATCATTATGATGAGTTCTTTTGCACGGGGTCAGCGACTGGCTGGCGGGTTGGGATGGTGGCTGAGAGACGTTTTACTACCCCGAAAGCATTTCTATCCTGGAAAATGGGTAATATAATAAGCCGAATGGGAAAGGAAACGTGATGAATTCACTCACCGGGGATAAGAATTCACAGCATTCGCAGAGTTTCGAGCTGTAACTCAGGCAGAGGAACTCGGCTCGAATAGCCCCACCGGTGCGCCGAGACGAGACCAACCTAACAATGCAAAAATAATATCCTTCCAAAAGGAAAGACTCTCCATACTGCACACAGACCGGCGATGGCGGGGACGCAGCGGCACGGACACGCCGGAAGGGACACGGTCCCTAATGAGGGGATAAAATGAAAGATATTCTCGTTTGCTATAACCGTTTTGCGATCGGGTCGAGCTGGTAGTGGCCCCATCATCGGATTGAGCGATGAAACGTGTACGGCGAGCTGAAAAGGCAGCAAATGAAAGCGGATCCACCATAAAATGGTTTTACAGCGGACAATAATATTAAAATTCCATTAAATTTCAAACAATTTTTACGACTCATTCAGGATGTCTCCCTTCCCTGCGCTGTTGGACGATGGCTCGGTGCCTCGGTGTTTGCTGCCTCATTGCGGAACATTCCGGCGACGACGGGTGACGTTTGGCGTGTTGATTTGCCACACGTCCTGCCAACCATAGGACAGGGGAAGACGCGTACAAATGGCCCGAAATCGGAGGGACGGAAGCCTGCCATTTGCCACTTCCCTGGACGCTCGCCATCCTTTGAACGGGGTA
This sequence comes from Anopheles coluzzii, assembly GCF_943734685.1. Classification (NCBI taxonomy): domain Eukaryota; kingdom Metazoa; phylum Arthropoda; class Insecta; order Diptera; family Culicidae; genus Anopheles; species Anopheles coluzzii. The sequence continues at coordinate 94,923,908 of NC_064671.1, read as the reverse complement.
AATGTTGCAGAAATTATAATTTCAACGTCACTCTTCCTCCAAACCGGCACTACTATTCGAGAGCATTGCCGAATGTGTACGTACGAGTGCTTACAACTACTGCTCACACAACTTCCCGGTGCTGGCTTGCATACCCTGCTGGGAACTGTGGAAGCGTGAACCATTGGCCGTCGAAACCGCATGATCATGGAGCCGCCCGGAGCTCGGTATGAAAGTTCAATTGAAATAGATGGGATTGTTTAATTACAGCTCCCCAAATGGACCCCAAAATGAGAACACGACCCTTTTGCAACAAAATGACCATTTTCGGCAGTAAACTAACTAACGACGCCGCTTGCATACCTGCCATCGTACACGGCACGCACACGGCCACCCTGTGATGGAGCAGGAAAGACGGCACGCGGACACATCACGCATGAAATATGGGCTATAAAATCATCATCAAAATTATTTAAATGTCCGACCGGGTTTACAGGGCGCCCCCTCCCCCCCCTCCCCATACGCTTGCTCACCGGGGGTACGCTCCGGACATAGGGACTTAGTTAAGTCCCTCATCTAAATGTGAGTAAAGTTAAATTGTAAAATTGGAGATCACGTTCCCAGCACAACAATGTATGTGTGTAACGATACGACTGCACAAAAGATGTCCTGAGAGAGCCGTCCTGTGGGTAAGTTAAGCATAAAATTAACTACGTTGTTTTTTGGGGTTGCTTGCTTTGGGGTTTCGGACGTACCGGCCACGGAGCAGAAAAAAGAAAAAAAAAGCATCAGAATTCAATTTTGCAAAGTGTATCTTTTAAACTCTTTATTTACAATGTTGGTTGTTGTTTTGCCGTAGCGTGATCCATACATGGATACGTTCGTTGCTCTTTCTCGTTGCTTTCCCCGCGAGCATAACTCATGCTTATAACGTACATTATTAATTCTTCTACCTATTTTGGAAGATGCGCGTTCTCTTACTGCTCTATGATACGATATTCCTCCCCGTTAGGAAAGATTTTTCTACATTTTTCGCGTAACGCTAGTTCTTTTTGATTGCTTGCTTTTTGCGAAAGTGTGTGCCGCTTTACCGTTGCACCCTAAAACTGTCGATTTTACTAGCAAACTAACGTCTATCGCTCGTTTGAAAGGCATCGTTTAAATTAGCTTATTGTACCATATTACACAGACCGTACGCGCTCTCTTTCTCTCTCTAGTTCGTTTATGTATGTTGTTTTGTTCGATTCACTTAATAACTAGAAAAACAGTAAAATATATTCAAATGTTTAGAGTCCTTCGGTTGCTTGCTCAGCAGATGCTTACGGGCTAACGCGGGGTAGGAGGAAGGTATTAGGATTTGGTTGCTAAATAGAGCTAAAGTAAGGCAAACAGAAAGCTTGCTTGGAATAAACAATGGTGGCTAGCCGGTTGGATTGCTAGGCTTTTCTTTTGGCCAACCGTGACCACCATCTGCTTGTACAATCTGTCCCTCTATCAATAAGGTTAGGAAAGTTAGGAGAGCCTTTCTCCATTTGCACTAGCATCTAATCGATTGCCCGGCCCCGCACGTGCATCGGGCGATTGGAAGAACCGTTGTCAACAACCGTTGATAAGACAATCGTGGTGTTATGTATACTTTTTCAAAGTTTTCTTTCCTCCTGGAGCGAGGATCGTTTTACTCTTTTTTATGTTTTTTTTTCCTTTTACAGTTAAAGTGTTTGCTCGCATAAGGACAGGGACAGGGAAGGTGTTTGGAGGGCTGGTACAAAGTACGGATTACCAGCTGTCCAAGTACGGATTATTGCTATCTTTAAATTTGTACCCACTGTGTGTATGTATTTGTATGTGGGGTAAAAACGGAAAGATTGCAAAACTCCTGTCGAATTACAAAACATACCTTTGTTTCGTTCAATGGGAATAATTGGGTTCTAATGCTGGCTTCATCACTCTACCGTTCTGGTGTAACGATATCTTCCGTGCCTTGCATTTCACATGCGAAACCATATCCCACAAGTGGAAGTTTATCGATGAAGTTGAAATCTCAAAGAAAGAAAGAAACATCCGAACAAATCTGCTAATGGAAGGCGAAACTGAGAAAAGCAGGAAGAGCATAAAATTCAGAACATGCATGGCGTAAAAGGCGTCCGAGATTTGCGCCGAATGTTTGCGCAATCCATTTGCGCGTTCCACGGGCCACAGAGGAGGAGGGGGGATCTTTTGCGGCGGATCTTTTCGTAAGAGTTGTTGAAAATTTTAACCCATTTCTTCACTTGATTTGGCTTCGTCTTGTGCGTTCTCGTGGAAGTTGATATTCAAATATTTGATCATCTCGCAGCCGCGCGCATGCCTGTGTGCTTTGGTATGTACGCGAACGTATGTATGTATGTATGTATGTATGTAGGTAGGTAGGTATGGGTGTGAGCATACATCTTAAGCAGAGTTCCCAGTTCGTTTAAGATGAGAGGCATGCTTTTTGCCCGTTTTAAGTAGCTGCCTCTGGGGTTTTTTGTTGTTCTGTTTCATTAAAGTTAGCCCTTTTTTGCTTCACATTCTCACTCTCCTTTTCAGCGTGCCATTGACTCTATCCCAATAGGCTTGCCCACCCCGGTTTGCTCGCCCAGCGGGGATGATGATGAGCCGTGCGCTGTTGCCCTCATCTCACCGTTGTCTGATTTCGTTTTGTTTAAATATGTTTTATTTGTTAACAAGAAGATAAAATAAAACCGAATCAGTTCTGTGCGCCTTTCGCCTCGCGACGCTCGAGGGACAAAACAGCGCGTTTGTGTTTTCTTTCCACGCTCATTCGGTTGCTTTTTATCTATCCGATTTGACTGTTTGCATTTTCTAAATCGTCTATTTGTGTACGTGCTTCTCAGTGCGAGTGTGTGTGTATGTCTGTGCGTTAGAAGAGCGATAGAGAAGAAAAGTGGAAGGAAAATGAGAGATGATAAAAAACAACCCAAAAACAAGCTCCGAAATCCACCTGAAAACAACGGAGGCGTAGGTGTGTAGGGTGGATTTTCCTTATCTATAGTAAATGCGATGTTACGACTAATGAAAGTCCCAGACACAAGCAAAGACACACACACACACACATACTTTGCAGTCCATTTTTTTGCTTCGTCTGTTCAGTTCTTGATTTGTTCACCACCCTCCGTTCCATTTCAACTTCTTATTGTTTCCCTATCGTCCTCCTTCCCCCTCCATCCCTCCACAACTTTGCTTGACTAATCAAATTCGTTGGCGTCATTTTCCTCTTTCTTTAATGCTTCGTTATTAGCCGTTCGGTAGTGCGATTGCGACGATCAGTTCTTTCCCACCTTTTTCGCGTCCCAGCGCGCAACTAATGAGACCGGTAATCATTATAACATTAATAAATAATCCTCATAACAGAGTTTGGCACTTCGTTAACTGATTTTCTTCACCCGTTTGCTGTAGCTTTTTGCATGCCGTATGGGTGTGCGCGGGTTGGTGGGAATGCAACGCTGGCCAGCTCCCTCACGCCCGGTAGTCTCTTATCTTGGTTTATGGTGCATCGTTTCAGGTGTGTTCTGGAGCTTTTGAGCGGTTCTCGGGCGAGCGGTTACTACGACGCTCAACTTATTAGAAGCATCTTTTAAAAGTGTCATTCATTAGCAGATTATCAAACGCACCACATATATGCTCATTAAAAAAGCATAAATGGCAAAGGCTGCGCTTTCGGGGGAAGGAAAGAAACGTTTACAGCGAGCGTTGTCGCGTCAGTAAAACCGGAACCAAGGGTGAAAGAGCTGGTGATTTTTTTTGGGTTGAACCGAGAAAAAACCTATAAGAAGATATAGCTCCGGTTAGTTGAGAATGCGATTGCGGGCAACGTGGAGCGTTCCTTCACATGACGGGTTTCCTCGATACTTCGAGCAGGGGGTGTACGGAACACACGAACGAGGTCAAGAAGCAGTAGAAGCTTAGTCAACGGTCCTTGCTGAAGCCCTCGGAATGAACTTTACCCTGTAGTAAGCAGGTGTTGGTAAGGGTTTAGCAGTGCTATAGTTTTCAATTTCTTACCGAAACGTTGGAAGCGAAAGTAACGCTCACCAAGTCCGGCCACGGTGTAAGTTGATACGAAAAAGTGGAGGGATTTCTTGTTTGCTTCTAGAACAATCCACCACGCTACTCGCAAGAAGTAGATGTGTTATTCTAGTCCCGATGGGATGTGCATTTAATGTGATTTGTTTTAAAACCGTGGATAAGTCTCAGGTATGATTGGATTTGTAGATTTAAAAAATCAGAGGAAGAAGCCATTAAGCTAGTTCATATTTCAAGCCACCCGGGGGGAAGCGTTACGGCGAAACGCTTTCCCTAGATATTACCACAGAAAAGCCTGTATTTATGAGTGCTTAGTTGGGCTAAGTATTTCGTAGAAATTGTGCTACAAACTGTGGATATTAGTTTTTGGGTTCGAAATGCTTCAGTGAAAAGCATTTTTGTACCGGTATTGTGTGTCAGAGCAAATCGTCAATCCACTGTCCTACAGTAACGCCACAACTTTGCACTCATATTGGCGTGACACAACCGAACACAAAACAAAAAAAAAAAAACAACCATCACTTGATGTGCTCGACTGACGAAGCTGTTCGAAATATTAACGTGCCATAAAAGCAAAAGACACTGCCGAACGTGAACACGTCTTGCACTTGTTTCCATCACCTTGCCAATGCCAGGACACGCGATTCCATTCCGTTTGTTCAATCGTTTGGCACTTTTGTCGACTCTTCGTGCCCATCTCCGTCCCTCCCTCCCCTCAAGCAAAATCTATATGCATTCCACCCCACCCAACGACTGAGGAGAGGGAGAGGGGGGAGGCAAAGAAGAGCGAATGTCGTGTGGCAAGGCCATCTCTATCGGTTGTCCGTTGGTGGTGAGGGATGAGACCGAAGACTGCACTCTTCTGCGCCCGGCAAGTTAGAGCTTTATGTAATGTTGACCGTTTCTGTTCGCACATTAAACGCTCGTCCACGCCTCTGCCCTCGGACGACCGGTACGCTCGGTGCGATAATTCGCTGCTTTGGCTTTTCGATGGCATTAACGGTGGTACCCTGATTTGAAAGGCCAACAATTGAATTCGAATAACAAAAAAACGATAAAAAAACACACACTAAATACTGTCGAGCGGACTGATAAAATCAACTGAAACACTGTGAAATAGCAAACATCATCAGAAGATGTAAAAAAAAAACATATGCGCCACGTGACGGAAGCAACGCAATGGGAATGGATTTGTACGCGCGCTGTTCTGCAGCGCTCATTGCGGAGTTGTTTGACCGTAGCACTGGGTGGTTCAAGGGGGTTGTACGGTTTTTTTTTGTTTTCGGTACACAAACCCGAATTCCGTAACCGACTGCCGTACCGCACCGCGCACCCTTCTTCGTATGGCCCGCTGTCCAGTCGCGATCGATTGACTTGTGATCGACAGCAAACAAGTGTAGAAGAGAGCGTCCACTTCTCGAAGCCTTCGTTTTATGTAGTTTTCTTTAATTTTGTGCACGGATGTGTGTGTGTGTGTGTGGATGTATTGTGTTGTTCATCTGATGATGTCGTCCAAATGCGTTCGACGCCTGCGTTGCCCACTCACTCGCGGTGAACGGGCATGCGGTATGGCGTCCCGATCGCCATCGTCAATTTCACTCATTATTCAACGCGTGTGCTACCATTCCAGCCAGTTTAAAGATAATGTACACCCTCTTCTTTTGTGTTTTTGACGCAGTTTTCGAACCCGGCCATGTTGGGTAGAAAATGGCTGGGGCATGAAATTGTACCACCCAAAGGTAGGCGGATTTTCTCACTCTTACCTTTTGCGCGAATCGATCTCACCTCGTTGATTACTATCGTTCACAGCTCACAGCAAAGCCCTGCTCACCCTCACGATTGCGTCCCGTGGCATACACAAACACACACATACACATACATACAAGTGGTTGTTGTATGTGCTGTGTTTACTTTTTGATTGATTAGAAATAATTACGATCGCGTCAAAACCCCTGCACCCCATTTTTTCAACCCGTTGCCGGACGCACCCCGAATCCAATCACCTTGAGCCTACCACCACCAGCAAAACCATCGCTGCTGCTGATTTTGTCGCCTGTGACCGAACACGGGGCCACATCGCGACGGTTATCGCCATTATCGCTGCCCGGGCCGACCACCTAAACACATCGTCGCCTATCGCTCCCGGGCATCGAGCATCGAGGACGGGTTTGTGCTGTTTTGCTGCACCATGTTTTACCCGTGCGCATTTTCCGGCCCTTTCCTCGCGCGGCCGTTCGCGCCACGGATCTTGCTGTGCTAAGCGGGACAAGCGGGTTTGCCTGAATGACGGTTATTGATTGAATTCAGTAGTTTTTTTTTGCGCCCTCCCCACAGTTTCGATTTGATTTGATAAAGGCACGGGCACTATGTGACAGTTTTCCGTGCCCAGGCGGGAAAGGGCTCGTTGACTAAACCTTTCGCTTGATTCGTAACACTGCCGGAGTAAATGTGTTCCGGTTTTTTTTCGGTTGATCGATGCATCATGCATGCATTAGAGGCTAAAGAGGTTGAATAGCGCCCGATCCGAACATGGTGTTTGTTATGAAGTTTCTGTAGTCCCGGTAAGAAATCGATCCTCGCTTAACTGAAGCAAAAGGTAGACGGAGGGGGTCGTTTTGTCCCGTCGTTTTGTTTGTCAAACAAGGGCCAGTATCAGCGGCAGTTCTTATCGGGCATTTGGCTACGCAGGAATAGCGTGAAATGTTGCGTTCCGTAATCGTTCAATTTCTTCGCTTCTAAAACAATATCTGTTACGAGTGCACCAACCGAGTGCATTGTGGTGTGCGTTTCACCCGCTTCGTAGGGCGCTCCAGAACCGAGCACTTGCGCGAGAAATTTAAACGTAAAATATTGATTTTTGAACAAATTATGTTTGCCTAACCGTTTTTTCTTCTTTCTCTTAGCTTTTGTTTTGTTTTTTAACCCCGTTGCACTTGCAGCTGATGCAAGTGTATATAGTGGTGCGTCGAAAGAAGCCAAAGCAAATGGCTGTGTGTACGCGTTTCTGTGGTGTGGTTCTGTGGTATCCCGAAATGCGTGATTACGGGGTTACGGTACAACAAACTGTATGTTTTCACTTTTTCTTCTCCCGGCCAGCATTTGCCTCTCAGCTTCACTTGATTCGTCAAAAAAAGCCTTCGAGCCTGACACACATTCACAGCATATGCGTGTATGCTAACGAATAGTACACTTTACACATGAAAAAAGGGAAAACAAACCTGACGAAAAGCACACATGCCCGAACCGGTGCCTCTATCAAACATTTCCGTATGGTATGGTGCTACGCAACTATTCATTAAATGCTGAAAAAACAAAGCTCCACACTGTGTACGTGTGTGTGTGTGTGTATACAAGCGGGCGACTGGGTAAGGCGAGGAACTCGACTCACTGTTTACTTAGACTGTCTTGAAAAGTATTCGGTTCCATTATCTCTTCCTTCACACCTGTCCTGCGACATACGGCAGCTTCCCTTGGTTTGAACAGCTCGCTCGGGCGTTGGGATGGGGCGGTTCGGTTTCTGTGAGCGATCGGAATGGCAATTCTCTGTCGTGTTATTTATTCCCGATAGATTATTGTCAATAAAAAAAGATCATTAATATGCATGGCCATTTTAGGTGCGCATATCCGCAGAGAGGATCGCTCTTGAATGGGACGAGCGCGTACCACCGCATGAATGAGTATGCTTAAAGCGTCCTCCTGTGGCACTACTGTTGATTTTATTACACTCACATTGGGAGGTTTAGCCGGGCACAAATGAAATGCCGTAAGAAATGAATTCGCTGCCGATTCTTGCCCTCTGTTTGCCGGCACTTTATGAAATAGTTCATTTACCAACGGTTGGGGCAATATTTCTTGCCCGCTTGAACCTGCGCAAACATTTTCGCCTCATATTCTCTGACGAACCAAGGGGGAAACAGAAGGAAGAGGTGTTTTCAATATTAACTCTCGGCGCTGGCAGGTTCTTTCCACCAACACTCCCCGAAAAAGGAATGCGTACGCGCGGCAGGCGAGAAAGGGGCGAAGAAATTGTTTTCGCGCCTCATTTGGCGCAAATTTCTCCGTCCGATCGGCGTGTCCGCGTCCGTTACGAAAAGCAAGGGAGTGAAAAACATCAACGCCACGAAACTGGGTGCTCAAAAACTAGGCCTGGAGTGGCCGCACGAGGTCGGAAAAATCGGCAAATCGGCATCGGTAGCGGCGGCAGATTATTACGTGAGCGTAACGGTCAATTGGAGCGGCGGCCGCCGTTGTTACTGCTACTGTCGGAATGAGCAGTTTTAATTGGCCACATATTCCGCACACGCCTCTCACGAAGGCAGCAGGTTGAACGAGTGCGAACGAGTTGTTGGCGTGGGTGGGTGGGTGCACCATAGTGTCAATATTTTGTTGCAAATACTTTTTCCTTCACTCGGAGGTTTTGAGGTAGAGCACGAACGAACGAGGGAGAGAGAGAGGGGCAGCGATGGGTTTTGCAGCTCCAAAGAGATGGGAGGGGAGGGCAGTTGATTCGTCAGTATCCAACGGAACCATGTTCGCGATCATAAGGATAATGACGATGGCGATCTTTCGATTTGTTCATCAAACTTCGCGCTGCTGCCTGTTCGAGTTTCCAAAGGCAGCAGGCGAGGTTTCAATTACTGTTCCGAGGCACAACTCGGCCCAATTCTTAGCCGTCCGAAGCGTAATTAATTGTAATGTTTCTTTTTTCATTAGCGAAAGACTGCTGCTTTCCTCACCTGTGAGTTGGCCGGCTGTGTGTTGTACGTTAAACTGTTTCCCGCTACACCAACTTGGCAAAAAAACGTAATAGTTGTGTTCAAAGTTTTCATCAGCTTCACGGTGAGTTAAGTTTTTCGGTGCGTGGGTCTCCGGTATTAACCGTCGTGTGCATGATGGCGCCCTTCCCCTCAGCCCGGAACCGCACACACATACACACACGTACCAAATGGGGGAGGTCAAGGGTGCTCATTTCGCAACTCCTGCACGTTCGCTTATCGCTTCAGCGAAGGGAGAAGTGAACGAAAGCTTTACTGCCACCTGTGCTCACCTGTTCGACAGATGTGTAGTAGCAGCAGAAGCAACCGAAAGGGGTGGCCGGAAAAAAACACCACCAACACCACAGCGCTAAACGAAGGAAATGGGAGACAGGAACGGTTTGCCCCGGAGTGTTGGCATTCCGCTCCCAGGCGCTCGACACCGCCGGTTGGCGGTGGCGCAGGTTTCACTCCTATGCTCGTTGTGTTGTGTGTGAGCATTTAATTAATATATTTTCCACCAGACGGATCCCAAAGGTTTCGAGGCTTCGTCGGAAGGAAAGGAAGGCACGAGCGCGCGCGAGTCACGGTGGTGGGCAAACCATGGGAGGGCACTTAGACGCCAGCGAAGGATGGCAAACCAGCTACTTTGCGGGGCCCATTTGTGGGGGGCCTAGCTGAGCCTTAAAAGAAGTAATTAGCTACCGGAGTTACCCACCGGTGTGCTTACGGGCGCGCGAAACTTACGAATCGCCAACGAACGGCCCATCTCTTCCATTGCGCTTTCGTGCACTTCTTGCGCTAGTATATGTGCGTCTCTCGGTGTGTGTGCGTGTGTATGTTTGTGTGGGACTGTGTGGAAAGGGTATCGAAAATTCAAAAAATGTAATAATTGCGCACATAGTAATTATGATAATAAATGAATGTTATTATTATTCCTTTCCCTTCGGGTGGTTCCGTTTCCTTCCGACGGTGCAGCGCTTCCACTTCCCCCAAACGCTGTTTACTACTGTTGATGCTTGCGAAGGGAGGAAGGGATGGCGCATTGCTGTGTGCTAGCAGCTCTTTTTTCCCAACAACTCTAAACGCATCTCTCTCTCTCTCTTTTTCTCTCTCTCTGACTTCACACACCACGCCGTGCCTCTTAACGGTGCATGCATGTCGATGCTTGCAGCCACGCAATCACCCGGTTCAGCATCATTCCAAGGCCGGAACCTGGGCGCACCGTGTAGTGATGTATCAGGACGGCGCAATGGCAACATAACAACAAATAAAAAGTAAAAAAAAAACATCACTACCCATCAGGCAAAACAAAACTCCCCGGTATCGGTTTTATAGTTGAGCAATTAATTATGCTATAATTAGTACTTACTAACAGAGCCCTGTGTCGTACAATGTGTTTCCCTCCATATTTCTTGCCATCTCGCTCTCTTTCGCCTATTCGTTCCCTCGCATTGCACTACGGCGGTGTTGTACGCATTCCTAGAGGGCCGGGCCCGTACCATGGGGCAGCATCATTACGGGGAGAGCAAACCGGGTTGAATTAAGCGCCGATAAAATCACCTCCTTTGGATGCCGAGCTGTGCTTTACATGTTCCAAGGAACAAGGAACTCATAACCGAGTACCGAAAGCGTCAGCTGACGCACTGCTGGAATGTAGCCTCATTAGGCCAACAGCTCGGGCAGCCTAAAATTCTAGGAAGTCCACATTTGGAAGAATTTCCGGTTTGCGATCGATGCGAAATCGAACGAAATGTTCAACATTTAGAACCCCCTGGGAGGCTCTCTCTCTCTCACTCTCTCGCTTGCTAAAGCGGGTGGATAGCATTAGGACTTCCAATTGATATTGAGTCCCTGCTGCTAGTGGGTGGGCCGGAGGGGATCGTCGTTAGTCATCGTTAATGCTCTTTTCCCGGCTGCATCGCACCGTGCGGCCCACGTTGCGTGTGTGGTTTGGGGCGGTAAGACGCTGGAAAGCCGATACCGTGCGCTGCGGTGGACCACGATCGATCAACCCGTCGATGAGGAATAGGTTTCGCTTCATCCGCGACGGCTTGATCGACAGCTCATCACTTACCCAGGCATACCCCCCCCCCCCCTCCCGCTCCCCCTGCGCAACACTCTCTTCTAGTCTGACCATAACGAAAATCGATCGCGGGGAAGCGGACGAAAAGCAGCGGAAGGGTGCGCAAGAGCTTGGAAAAGCGATAAGTCTGCGCCCCGCTTACGCACGGTCGTATGCGCGCCATGCAACGTGTTGGCGCAAACGCTTTTGCGCCCATGTGCTCTCGCGCGTCTCATCCAAGCGCACAAACATGGCACACAGATGGCGAAGGGAAACGAGGGAATGTGAAACAGATCGAGAAATGGCAACAAACATAACAGTTCCAGTCGATGCGAGGGCGTAAGGCTCTTTGACCGTGGAGGCACACGAGCCGAGGGAGATTTGCAAACGATGCAGCGCCCATTCGTCGAAGCCGTGCTAGTGTCGATCCGGCGCCAGAGTGTTAGGCAAGAAGAAGAAGAAGAAGAAGAAGAAGAAGAAGAAAAACACTGTTGCCGCCGGCTGTCTGTTGGATTGTCTACGCTTGTCATCAGCGGAACGAGCTTTTCAAGGACCACCAACGATCCACACGGAAGGAAACGTCGATCTGTTTGTAATGATTTTCTTAACTGTAGCAGCGCAGCGCCTTCCTCGCTTATGTCAGACTTATGTTGTTTTAAAACGAAACGGATTTTATGAGCAGCTAAGCATGAAGTAATGCCCTCCAAGCATTCACACTCCTGCGCAGGCAACACGCGCGCGCAACATGCAGCATCAATGCACCTTGCGATTGTGTTTGTGCGGCCAATTAGAATTGCTTTGACCTCGCTCTAATGACGGTTATGTATGCATAATAAATCACTCGCAGGCGCCGATAAGAAAGCCAAGCACAAGCTGTTTGACTTCCAATCCAGCCCAAGTACAAGCGCAAAACAAAATGCGATGCACCGACCGTTCCGTCGGTGAATCGCTGCACTGCTCAATATTTGGTAAAGTCAACCTGGCGTCGTGCCCTGGTAATAAGTCGCCGGAAGTTACAATTCCGCCGGTCGGTTAATTGTTCCGTCGCATCGCCCCCCAATGACGACGCCACAACCAATTGGCTCGAATCCGATTGGCAGTAAACCGAGCGGGCGTGTACGTGCGTACGATTTATGCCGACCCATCGTTGGCAGAGACATAAACTGCCCCACGGCGTTACCGCCACATAAAAAGATTACACACGCTCGCGCGCATTAGATTAGCGGTTGGCGACGAAACACGTACGACAGATAATCGACACGTTTATCGGCTCTTCGAATTTCTCGTTGATTCCGACCTTTATGGCTGTGGTGGTCGCGCGGACAATCTATAGACGGATGAGCAAAAACGCAAAACAAACAAAAAAAGAAACAAAATAGGAACTGTCTCAAGACGGCTCAACGGAGCTGCACGATAATGCTTACAGCAAATTGACGGGCCTGGGCCGATAAGAGCCGTGTGGTAATTGATTAGGTGGGCGTGTGTCATCTGAACACCGGACGCCGTCGTCATTCTATTGCAGAAAAGTCAACATGATCGTACCAAAGTTGGGTCGCTTATTCGCTCTTTGCCGGCACATCGACACAAATGGAACCGATCGCGTCCGAAGCGATCGCCGCACCAGTCGCGCTCTATCCATTTTCCATCTTGCGCAATTCAATTAAGCCCCAAAGCCATTCGCATTCACATTGCAATGTGTAAACAAATCGTCTTGCGGAAATGCGGCCGGTCCCAGGGCCGGTCGCGCGCGCTCTCTCTCTCTCTCCCTAGAGAGAAAGAGAATCAGGCGTGTGGCGTGTGGGGGCGAATATAGATTGAAGTTACTTTTCAACACGTTCGCTGATTGGTTACAAATAGTTTCGAAGCACAAATTCGTTCTGAGCCAAACATTATCGGGTACGCAATGGTGCGGTAAGGTCCGGTCCGGCGAGGCCGGTGAGGTGGTGCGCGGGGATCGCCATGGTTCGGAATGTCGAACGAGCATTAGGAGGGCAGCAAACGATCGATCAGGCGCGGCGACTGTGGCGGAATGAGAAATTTCCCTATATTAATTTATTTCCTTTCATTTTCACTCCCGTTTTCCCAGGAGAGGGAGTAAGGGGTGAAGAGCCTGGAGCAGTGCGATGGGATACGCAAATCCTCGTGTAAACAGATCGGTCCCAGGCCCCTCGGGCCGGTTGGTGGCCGTGATGAAAAGTCATGCTTAAGTGGTCTGCTGCTGCTCCCCTTCGCTGGTTCTAGTTTGGGATCTATTTAACAGGAATCGGGGAGAGGGTTCTACAGCGGAACCGAGGGGTGCACGATGGGTTGAAGCACACAAAACGTGTGTTTGTGGTGCCCAATAATGATAGGGTAGCGCGCGCTGCAGCAGCAGAAGCAGCAATTGCCATCGTGTTTATCAATCGGTTCGTGTGTGTATGCGTTCACCGGGGAGCGGGAGGACGGTTTTAAAGCCAAGTACAAACAAGGAATCGGAAAAGGGCTCTTTCATTGGATAGCGGGAGAGAAAGGGGATGAGGGAGACGAAACGGACCTGGAGCTGGACCTGGACAGCCGGTGGGAAGGGGGGACCGAGTGATGAGCAACAAAATTATCTGATGCGCTCCAATCATCACTGTCGCAACACACGCAAGCCGTTGTGGGGTTGAACGCCGGCAGCTAATGGGTGGCGAGATACGCGACAAGATAGGAAACGGGGGGGAGGGCGTGCGAAGGGAGTATGGGAGAAGAACATGCTTTTTTTCGCTCTGGTTTCTCTCTATCTGTCTGTTAAACTAAACGCATGATAACGAAAGATGGGTGGTGTAGCGGAAGCCATCATGCTCTGTCATTCACGCTACAGGCGAGAGAGGAGAAAAAAACAGAACTGAAGCCACAGGGGAGGGTGGGAGAGAGGCCAAAAAATTCCAATTCAGTTCAGCCCAATTGGAAAATTAAGAAATATCAGTGTGATGCTTCACGCCCGCCCCAAGCGGAAGGTGCCATATCGGATGGGAACCGACTGTCAAATGTCGGTGCAATGATAACGCCGAAACGTCACATCACACGAGTCCGAGCCGGTCGGATGTAGATTGGGACGGGTGCCCTTGTCCACGGAAACGGAAAGGCCAGGGCTCTTGACAGCTCCTGATGAAGAGTTGCCGTAGTTGGAGCAGTTCAGAGAAAGAGTTACTGAATGAGGCTGAAGACTTCTTTTATCCGTTTCCGTAAGATCGTTCTTTAATTGCTGCGCACGGTTGGCCATTAAACTCAGGGGAGCTGAGCCTAGGCAAACACTCGCTTGTTTATACGCGCCATTTTGCTACCCCCCGTTCGATCTGGACTAGCTGGGCATGGTTCACACAAACAAAAAAAAAACACACACACCCGTGATGGAAGAGGACACTCTATCGGTGAAACGTTTGGTTAGCGTTCGTGTAGCCCCGTGAGTTCACTGATAAGAGCGCAACTCGTCGGTGTGTGTTGTTTCTGTGCGTCTCCCAACCCCCTTCTAGCCGCCCCCCTCCGTTTTTTGTCGCCCCGAGAGCCCTTATTTAACCCAGAACACTCCAATTGCCTTTTTCGCTCGCTCTCTCCCTCTCACTCGCTTGGTCCGTTTAGCTTGGAGCGCATTTTTTGTAGCCCTCTCTCACTCTGTACCGGGCCACGGCAAAAGGCGTCGAAGCCGGGTGATGATTAGACAACGACATCGCGACCGGAGCGCAACCGACCCACCGCCGCTGCCACCACAAACACCACGGTACACCTCCCCGTGTGACCTCGTAGCACCGCGTTCCGCAACACAGACCCGGCGCGACTCTCCCACACGCACGCGGGGCGCGCACATTCCGTGTGGCCAGGAGATAGCGTCAATTTAATTTGTTCGTTTTGCTGCTGCTACTACTTGCGTCGTCTTGTGGCTTTTTCGTGAGTGTAACCACAGTGACTTTCCCGCGCCACTGCCCCATCTTCACCTTCATCCCACCTTCACTACGGTGCAATGGGGTTTCCGCACCTTTCGCAGCTCGCGCGCCCGCCCAGAGACCCCACCACCTCCCCAATGATCCCGCGCTTTGGATAGGAATTTCGCTACTCATTCGACGTGCGCTGTCACCTCGTTACGTCCCCCTGACGACTAACAAGCGGTCATGTAAAACGCGGAAGAAAGTGCACCGGGGTGGCTATACTAGAGCTTCTCTCAACCCGAGCCGAGAAACCTCTCGACCGTTCTCGCCACCGTTCTGCCGCCATCCCGTCCGAACGGACTAAGGAGTGTGCGTCTTTTTTGTTCATCCTTATAGAGTCATAATTGTTGACTGTCATCCCACGGGAGTGAGTGATTTTGCAATTTACCGAGTGTGTCTGTTTTTTTTTTTAAATGCTATTGCTGTCGTGGCAGCTCTCGCCAAAGATGGGGTTTCTTCACACCGCAATCCGTATGAGTGTGGTGGAAAGTTGAGCTTCAGCTCTAGCGCGCAATGTTTTAATCGGTTCACTTTAATGAGACTATTCCGCTGGGAGGCGATCCGTCGATGGAGAGACATTTTGATTGAGCGTCTTTTTTCGCGTCTCTGCTGGTCCTAATAATCACGCGTTAATAATCAGCTTGGGTGGTGGAACAGAAAGACCCAACGACAAACGGCAATGCAATCAACTTCGACTTACAAATGTAATCATAGCACACATAGCGAGCTGTCCATGAGCTGCCGGGCTGACCCATCTTCAGTGTCAGCGTTGTATTTATCGAATACATTTTAACACCCTCTTTACACCTTTCTTATCAAATATCGGCGGATAAGGAAGACGTTGTGATTTGAAGCGCCCTAAAGCCCCCCGCTTGAAGGGGACTGGCAGTGTGTGGCGAGGTTTCCTCGTGGCGACGAGACCACTCGAGCCAACCAAATGTTGACATATGCCACACTTTGACAGTAAAAAGATTAGCAGCATTAGGGGTCGATCCGGCGAGCGCGATAATGGTAAACACCGAATGTTGTCTCGATGAAGCCCGCGATTGGTGGGAAGGAAAGATAAAGATCACACCTTTCGAAGTAGCGCATCCTTCTCGAGATTGGCTGCTCGATCGGAAAGGCACGGCTCTCGGGCTCGGACAATACCTGAGCCCCCCCACCATTCTCACCGCCACGGTGTGCTTGATCAACCACACAGCTATCGCGCACGAACAGCCCAGTACAACTAAATAGAAGAAGATGAAGACGACGACGACGACGACGACGACCACGGCCGCTGGAGGTGATTCCACCACACACATTTGCCCAGTATTCAGAAAACCCAATATTTATTTGTTTATTCAACATGCCATAAATTATGTTATTTAAAAAGGTTCTCGTTTCCGAAACACTCCACCCCGGTTCGATCGGGGCGAGTTTTTTTGCCTTTCTGCTGCTGCTTCGAAGTGAATCAGTATTCGTGTGTGCGTCTTTTTACTGTATTCTCATTCGGGTGTTTTTCTTTCTTCCCGTCTGCCATCTTCACCCCGTTCGCACCAACCGGATAGAATAACGCAACCAGAACTCGAGAGCCACATTCCCGCGTCTCTGACTGGTGTAGTATTATTACAGCATGCTCGCGAGACGCTACGCCTGCTACGCCCCACCGACAGAAGAATGGACAGAACGAGAGAGAGAGAGAGAGAGCGAGAGAGCGAGAGACAATCACAATGGTGACGTGAGCCAACGATGGCGAGAAGAACAGCAGCAAAGACACGGCAGCGAAGACTCCGCGGTCCGCGAAGCGCGCTCAGTAGCCGCAGTAGCAGCTAGTCCACGCCAGACCCAGAATCTGCCCAAGAGAATCGGGGCTCCATCATGGCTCCAGTCCAGCCGAACGGTGGTAGTATTGGTAGTGTCACGTTCTTGTAACCCCCTGCTCGTGCGTTGGTGTGCGTGTGTCATAGCACAACGTTCCCCAGCGCGGCGAGGTGAACAGCGCTCCGCGGACCGCAAGATAATCAGCCACAACTGATCACCACCAGCAACAAACCCGGCTGTCGGGCGGGGGTTAGGCGGAAGGGCGGCGCGGGTCCGCAAGCGCGCGAACGCGCGATCAACAATAACGAGAATTTCAAAAAACCGGCTTGGCGCGATCGGAGGCCATGCGCAAATAACGCGAACGCAAACGCGAACGGACGGGATCGCACGTTGAAGCGGTGCAGAAACATCGCCGTAAAACGCCTCACGGAAGGGTGAAAAGAAGGTCAAGCAAGGAGGCAACGATCAGCGGAGGTTTCGCAAAGGATTGTACTTACTCACCCCTGCCACCTCACCACAGGAATCGTTTTGGTAGGACAAACAAATGTCACTCCGACGCGAAAACAGTCTTATTTCATGGAACGGGTCGTCGGCACGCAACCGGGCGGATGTAGCCAACCTATAGAGCGAGAGAGCGAGAGAGAGAGAGAGATGCTCAAGGCTGCTGCTGTCGAGGAGCAGGCAGCTTACCATTTTCCAGGATCGCATAAAATCGTAAAGCTGCATGGTCCGCCCGCATGAGCGACCACGGAGAGCGCAGGGCAGGGCACGGGCTAATCTGCGGTGGACGCGAGTTCTCGGAACAAAGACGCTGGATGTCCGGAATTCGTCCGCAGTGTCCCATATTTTCTCCGAGCTGTATTCCACCCCAAGAAACCATAAAAATGGTGGAAAGGGTGACATCGTCTCGCACTGCTCCTGGTTATCGTTGTTGGATGCCAAGGGTGGCGCACAAGGCGCTTAGAACGTAGGCAAACAAGTGGATCTATGAAGCGCTTATATACTGTCAATCACCGTCCGTGATCGTAACTGTGCAGCAGTAAGTTTGCTTCCCGGCTCGCGAAGAAGTGTGCACTGCACCGCCTGGGTATGGTCGTCTCGCTCGCTCCGTGTGCAGTGAAGCCATAAAATTCGAAGAATCCTTAATGGCTTCCATGCCACGACCCACACGCGCCAGACGGGGACAATCCGACCGTCCCGAAAAACTATTCCATACACACGCTGCAATCTTGTGTCTTTGCGGTCCACGGACTGGAACAATGATATGGGCTGTGGCCTGCGGAGTAGCGGCAACGCTCCACGAAAGCTAACACACGCATAATTCGGGGTAGAATAACGGAAAAAATCGTGGTACGTAATCACTTGAATCTTCCGGGATTTGACCCGTTCATGTTTTTTTTCTCTGTTGAACATCGCTCCTACGTTATGCGGTAAATTCTTCCCAAAATCCCAAGCCCTTGTCGTGGCTCCCTCGTCCTTGATAAAAACCACTCAAGGGATGAAACATAAGTGGTCAGGACTGAAAAGTGGTCTTTCACGATGTGCCGAACACCAGACACACACAAACACTGGAGAAAGGAGAAGACTTTTACTAATTGTTGGCTGCAATGAGGAATGGTAACATGTTTATTGCCAAGATTTTTTTCCCAGTATAAGTGTAAGGCGCACTTCAATCATTCGTTTTCCCTAATTTGAGACACTTGAGAATGCAGACACTGCAACACCAACGACAGCAATAGCAACTACACATTCGCACGCAATTCGATGCGTAAGAAGTTTACCTAGTCATACGCACACCGAAGGAGTGTCGACTCCATTCACTCGTCCAGAGCTCCTGTCCACGTTCGAAAGAACCGCGGGTTGTCTGTTATCGGTGGGATCGTGTGTCCCCATACTGTCAAAAACATGCAGAGTAATGCATCGAGCAGATTTTGGTGAAAACCTCTCAAAAACTGTTTGACCATCGTTGTCATAGAAGGTGGCTCGAGTGATCGAGTTTTTCTCTTGCTGCAATGGTCACATTGAGGGTGATCGCGCATCTCACTGGAATATGGCAGGGAGAGTACGCTCGTCGCGCACACAAAAAAAATTGCAATCACTTCCACCTTTCGCATCCATTTTCGGTGCGAAAAATGTCGTTCTAAAGGTTGTCCTTTTATGTGTGGCGTGGTCGCTGGGCTACGCTGGAAGGAAAACTCGCTTCCATGAGTCAAATCTCGCCCACAGTGCCACAATTTCAAACTTCACCGACTGCATGTCCGTCGTCTAGAGTTCGTTGCTATTGCTGCCGTTGGTGTCTCTTTCTCTGGCGTCTCTTTCGCATTGGCGATCTGGCTATTAGCCATTCGCTTTGTGGGAAAACGATTGCCACTGCGGACCGTCGTCTGCGGACCGTTCGGGTCCTGTGGCAGTGGCCATACGCGATACGCGATGCATCCACCCACTCGACTGGGTTACCGCTGCCGTTCCGTTCTTTGTACAATGTGGCCCGTTGAGTGGCGATCGTCGTTTCGCTTTCAATTTCGAGTTCTCTGTTCGTTTCGATTTTCTTCGCGCTACATCCTCTTCTGCTGCGTTCCCATTTGGGGGTAATGGTAGTTTATATCGCTTCCCTTGCACTTGGATTGCTTATCCGATCTCACTGTACCTAGATAACTACATGGCCGCGCACACCATGCGCACTCAAAAAGCCATTACACAAATGTCAATTATTTCCAATGTTTTTGCATCTTCTGTCTTTTCTAGCTTTCTCTACGTCTCTTTCTGTCGCAGAAGGGTTCATTCGTTGTCATATTACCACCTTATATGCAATCCCAAACACTCTCTTGTATGCTATCCCAAACGCCTCTGCTTTGCTATACACAACATGGTAAGATTTTGGGGATATTTGAGCATGTGATTATCGTTTATCACGGACCTACCGGTCCGTTTGACTAACTTCTTTTTTTTCAATACTACCCCATTGGGGCATGGAAAGGTCCGATCCGATCGATTGGCATTGATTTCGACTGCAAACGAATGCACTTAACGTAGCCTGTGCTCTGCACCTAACTGCCTACGATTTCCAATGATCGTGTTTTACTTATCGATTTAAAGTGAAGGTTCTTTGTTCTAGGACATCTTGGCAGGCTAGTTTTCTTGACTAGTGCCACCAGCGCTGGGATCATTGCTGGAAGATCAAGATAGGCTCGATTATGGTGCCCTGTGTGATTGAGAACATTCGGTAGACAATCGCCACAAGGTGACTCATATGTAACGCCTACCGAGCCCGTTGTTCTCTCTCTCTTTTCTGCCTTCTTCCCCTTACGTTGGTTCTGGTCACATCCGCAGACTTACTTTGTGACTGTGATTTGCAAACCATTGTTGGTTTGTGATGCGGAGGAGTTGTCCGCTGGGTTCCTGTCGACTGCAACTGATTTGCTAGGATCACGGCCCTTTCACGTGGCCCTTGCATTGAACCAAATCCGATGCGCTGACAACGCACTGCTACGGTGGCTCACCAGCAGCGAAGATATGGAAAACTAAATGGAAGAGAAAACAACATGACAGCAACGTATTCAGAACCGGAGTGCGCAATGCAAAGGATTTCTTCGTGGACGTGATTCATTGCAGTGGACTGGAGTGGAAGCGAGTAGGCACACGAAATAACACGAAACGACGAAACACACATAACTCATCTACTTTGAACATAAATACTTCTACTCTATAGCTACTGTAACACATAATTCAATTGAACAATCGACAATCAACTGCATCAGAATAGAAGAAACAACAAAATAGTACGAGAAGGTAAACGCTATCATAAGATACACCATATCAGAACAATTTTGGGCAACAAGCCCAGACGATATGTATTTCTCAGTGAAAATCAAACTCAAACTTGCTGTCCTTTATATCACTGTGCTGTTCGCAGTGAATCTTCATCCCCAGAGTTCATTCACAAAAGGTCCACCCAGGTAGTGCATGCTGGCATATTTGCCATTTATTATGTTTGTCCATATCACACCTTCTTCGATCGTACGCTTCACCGTACGGTTGGGGCACCGATTCGCCCGCCCGGAGAAGGTTCATGTGCGCCAGACCGACCACTAAATGGGGCTTACAAAAGTACACGGTGCTCGCTCCGACTCAGCGCTGGGTGAAGTGGTGTCGAGGAGGAAAGAGGCTCATATTTCTCTAATGGCTTCTCATTCGTCACCATAAATCGATCCTCTTTTGGTATTTCCGCTTTTGTGAAATAGTAGTAGTAAAAAAAGGGAGAGGGCGGTACCGTGCGATGCAGACGTCGCCATATCCAGGGAGAAGGAGAAAAAGATTGTTTCACTATGGCGGGAAGCAAGATCCCCAAAAACCATTCGTCCACAACGCCATGGCGATGGAAGGCTGGGAAGCGGTGGAAGGGTTTGCATGTTTCTTTGTTTTTCTGCAAAGCTCGAGTGATCCTGCACCCAATAAAAGTTACTGCCGGATCAAAGACTTTACAGCCTGCCCGGCTATCACCTTCCGCAACGCTGCCCATGCGAGCGCAGGAAGGCTCCACTCCAGCCATCCGATCGCGACCGGTCGAGGGGATCTTTAGCCGATCGGCTTTCCGCGCACCTTATTTATCGGACAAAGCGGCCAGGGCAATCGTATATGCGCCATTTCGTCCAAAATATACAAGCTGAAACCATAAAATGTGAAATTGGTTTTACAAATTGCAACAAAATGACCCTTTTTATGGCAGCATGCCGGCTCGGCCAGGTTTTGCCGACCCAAGCCGATGGTAGATGGTTAAGAAGTTTATTCCATTTTGGGAGAAATAAAACAAAATCAGCCGAAGAGGAAAGATCAACAGTGGACTGAAGATGAAGCTATTCCTTAACAAACAGCTTAAAACATTCTGGCCCAACCATCGGTCGATCGCGATCGCGCGCCATGGTTGCCGTACTGGGAAAAGCTTTTACTTCTGTACGGCCTCGAAAAAAAAAGAGGAACTTTTCACATTCCGACAGGGTGCGAAAGAGACGCCCGCTCAATCGGGAAATGATGATCGATGATCTATTCTGCCCTCATGATTATCGTGCGCATGCACTAGCCACTCACAACCGTACCGTGACCGACACACGGCTCTCTCTCTCTCTCTCTTTCTCTCACACACATACACACCCTTCAACCCAAACAGGTCAGTGTACAATCGTCAAATTCACACATTTCAATATCACTCGTCGATCGTTAACCACCTTCTACCAACAATAACCGATAATTAACGAGATTTCACGGTTCTTCCCTACAGGAAAAGGGAGAAAAAATACGACACGAATTTCGAGGGAAGCCAGAACGCCATCTCGATTGTCCATTAATCGACCGGAGCAGTGGGGAAGGGCAGCGTCCGAGCCGGAGAGAAGTCCGCCGATCGACATTGCCCTGCCTCGCCATGAAGAAGCGACCGACCGAGGCGACCGATCGACCGCAGCAACGATGAAACAGGCAGGAGCGGTGGCAGCGGTGGCCAAACTACTTGAAAGGCGCAATTATCCATCCATCTCCGTGCAAGTCCCACGTACCCCACGAGAGCAGCAGCATCCGTGAATTGGGGACGGTTGAAATTGTGCAAAAAAAGAAAAGAAAAGAAAAAAAAACGGATGGAAAAGAAAAGGAAGGCGAAAGAGAGGTAAAAAGTAGCGTTCTTTTTTTCTTTCTTCCAAACTTTTAAAAGAGAATAAAGGTGGAAGACAAATCACAAATGAACCCGGTTAACTCTTTCCTTGCGCCGCGGCGACCTCTTGCCCAACCCCGGCTGCACACCCAACCAAGCGAGTGGAAAATCGTCCACACAGCAGACGATCGCGTACGTACGTACTTCCCGTTTCGCGCGAGACATGAAATATTCGCTGTCGTTCCGTGGCAGCCCCTTCACCTCCCTCCAACACACTCTGGCTCCACCGGGGATCGTCCTTCTTCAGCCATTCAAGGCTCCTCGCCACAGCGTGCGCGGCTGCGCGCCCGGCTGGAGATCGGCTGGAGTTTGGAGCCAGCCGCGCATGAGTTTGAGTGTGAGTGTGTGTGTGTGTCTCCCTCTCTCTTTCTTACTCACTTGGATGCTGCTCCACCACCCCAACACAACACCGCAACGTTTCCATCGCCCTCGCCTGAATCGCCTCCGTTCCACAGCCAAACGAGGGAGGCTGTGTGTACTGACACTTCATAAATTCTTCGTTATTCCACCGCTCCTGCAACCCATGCCCCCTGCCCAGCAATACTTTCCACCCCTATCGACCCGCTGTGTGCGAGTGTGTGTCTGGCGCTGTGTGCTGTGGACGCCGTTGGCCCCGGGGACAGGCCTGCCCCGGCCAGGGCTAGGGTTGTTGTTTTGCGTTTTTTCGTGTAGCCTTTTTAACGAATGACGAAAAAAGTATTATTGCTTCCTTTCCTGTGTTCTTGCACACACTGCTCTGCGATCTTGCTCCTCCTGATTCTACCCAGCGATCATCTCGTTTCTTTACGACCTTTCGGGGCTGGTTATGGTCCTCCAGAACCATGTTCTATGTTCCGTTCCTTTGGCTTTCCTCCATTATTGCTTCTCCTTCTGCTCATCGCTTCTCCCGAAACCCAACCAAACCAGCCAACGAACCTGCCAAACACCCCCATGCCCTCGCCCTCCTGGCCCGTTGCCCTCACTCCCCGTTCCCATTTAGCGTCGTCCATCCTTTTCGCTCTCTCCCCCGGTGATCTCGGGCTCGGTTGTCTCCTGCTGATTTGGGCCGCGACGCTTGGGCAGGGATTTTTTCGTTGTTCTTTTTCTCTCATTTCTCCTTTATCGTCCTCATCCTGCTCATCTCATTATATTTCACAACGTTTTTTTCAGGTCCTTTCCTAGTCCCAAGTTGTGTTGTGTGTTTCTACTATCACACACTTGATTGATTTTGTTCTTTCCTCCACCGTTTCTTCGCTGCGCGCTCTCTTCTCCTCCTTCGCAGCTCGCTCCGGAGCTCGTTTCCATTCTCGATCTCTTCGCTTCTTGCGATCAGATTGTTTCTGAGCTTTCTCGAAATCAAGCCCAACAAAAATTGAGAGGGAAAAAAAACAACTCATCCAATCATTTCATCGTTCCGTTCCCGTCTCCGCTCCTTGCCGCTGCAGGCATCGTCCACTCCCCAGACGGGGGCGCAACGGGGTTGGAAACGAAAACAACCCGGAATCACCCCGGGAATGAATGAGAGGGAAAAACTTGTTTTGGAAATTCGTTCCCTGCCCTCGTCCTTTCGGTCACCCTCCCGCCCCGCTCGCCCGGGATATACGTGCCTGTATGCGTATGCCTCCCACGACAGGAGAAAGGGAAAAAAGCAACGCAAGCCTACGATCCTCATCCCAAAGCATTCCACTGATTTTCACTCCCTTTGCACTCACACACCTGCAACCTGCGCCATCAACCACCAAGCTCAGGGGTTTCTTACCAGCGTTCTTTTTTCGGGTGCCCCGGACTGTCGCTCCTGCCTTCGTCCCGTGCCCTTTACCCCGAGCTGCACAACCCAGCTACCCACCACCACCCTTCCTACCTCTCGCTGCTTCGCCCGCAGTTTTGCTCGTTTTCTCGGAAGACAGATTGATCGTTTCCACGCATCAGACGCACATTACGAGAGCGACATACGCATGCAGACAAGCATGCGTACACTTTATTCTGCCTTTTTACATGTTTTGCTTTTTTGATTCTCCGTTTCACACTACACAACGACGCGGGGTTTTGTTGTTGTTGGTCCGTTCGTGATTGTACTTCTCTTCTTTTTTGCTTCTTTTCTCTGGTGAGAGTGTGTTAATCTTGCATCACTGATCGAACCGTTTGTTGGTTGGTCGCTTGTTGGCTTTCAGTCTTTTATATCGTCAATTAGATATTTTTTTTCTCTAAATTATCCCTTCTTTTGTAACCTTCGCTGTGTTGCTAACCATCTAAACACTGAGGACAAAACGCTCAGCCATCGCGGGCTACTGCAAGTAGCAAGGGACTACATTTCAAATCTGCACGCATCGACAACGCTAATGATGATTGCCCTTTCGCTACACCTGACTCCGGTTCGGCTCTTACTAACGGGGTTTATTCTAAAGCACACGAGGACAACTAACAATGTACACATAGAGACTGACTAACTTAACACAGGGAGAGCTTTACAACTATTAACAGTTTGGGGCACGCACGCACAGCATACATGCAATACATATTACATACATACAAACATACATACATAAATCCATCTAGAGGAATATTATCACGGGACAAGATATTTAAAAAGAAAACGCACAGACGGAGAACGACGACCTTCGCCCGGCAGCGTGGAGCCGCAGGATGGTAGCGCACAATAGTCCCCACCCCCCCGGGGATCCCTTGGGGTTTAAGGCCACCAAACAGTTAAGCTAAACATTTACACAACTTTCCCGCGCGCTAAACATAACAACAACTACAACAATGGAAGAACCGTACTGCAGGAAGCCCGCCACTGCACATGGGAAACGAAGGAAAAGGACATTCGGGCTTGAGGGAAGTGGGTAGGATTTGGGAGTTGAGGACAGTGTAGTATAGTGTGTGTGGGGTGTGTGTGGGGTGTGTGATGTTTCGTTTGTTTGTTTGTTTGTTTGTTTGTTTGTTTATCGGTACACTACCTATCACTAGCGATTTGACTACTGCTGCTGTTGCTGCTGCTGCTCCGGCTGGTGCTGCCGTTGATGACGACTGCTGGACCGCCGTCGCCGCTGTTGGATACCCCACCCGCCGTGCCAGCCGTCGTCGTCGTCGTCGTTGGGGAGAGATCACCGTTGGTTTTGCTGGTAGCGTGAAGCTGCGTATGGCCGAGCTGATGGAGGGAGGCGAGGTGGTGATGATGGTGGGCAGGATGCAGCAGGAACCCGCCGCCGCCGCCGCCAACGCCGGTGGTTGTCGGCGGACTGGAGGAGGACGTCGGATGTAGCGAGCCGGACGAGGGCGAACCCATCGGGCCGTTGCCGGTGCTGCTGTCGGGGAGCTCCTCCTTGATGGTGAGCGCCGTCGTGGAGGACACGGACGAGCCGCCGGACGAGGGCGGCGTGTTGGGCAGCAGGGGCGGTGACGTCTTCAGATTAAGCTGCTGCAGATGGGGCGGAATCTGGAGCGATGGGGTGGAAGACGACGAGGAGGACAGCGAGGACGAGGACGAGGACGAGGACGACGAGGACGAAGACGATGAGGAAGATGGCGTGGGTGGGGCAAGGGTCGGAGTGGAGGGTGTTGGTGGGAGTAGCATTGCGGTAGGACTTTTCCCCAGCCCACCACCACCGCCCGTGCCGTTGGTCGTGCTGGAGGAGCTGCTGTTGAGGTTACCGCTAGCGCCACCGCCACCGCCACCGCCCCCGTTACCATTGCTCGCCGACGAAGAGGACGAGTTGGTGCGCATCGTGTGGTGGTTGTTGTACGGGCTGAAGTTGTTGCTGTAGCTGTTGTTCAGCTGCGACCCGCCGATGCCCGAATCGTTGCTGATGTTGTTCAGCTTGTCGCTCACGTTCTGGAGGGCGGCTGCGGCCACTGCGGCTGCCGCCGCCGCCTGCTGATGATGGTGATGATGATGGTGATGGTGCTGGTGGAGGTAATGCTGTTGCTGCTGCTGCTGGTGCTGCTGGAGCTGCTGCTGGAGCTGCTGCTGCTGGTGCTGCTGCTGCGCGGACGCGATCATGGACGCGAGCCCGAGATGATCGTGGTGGTGGTAGAAGTTGGTCGGCGTGGCCGGACTGGCGAGCAGATTCAACGGCGACGCAATGCTCGTCGACGGCGACTGCAGACTCGACAGCACGCTCAGGCACCGCGGACTCGACAGGGACTGGTTGATCGATTCGCGATCCTCATCCTCCTCGCCGGGTGATTTGCTGCTATCGTCCTCCATACTTCCACAGCTTCCGATCGCGTCATCCGATCCATCGCCCCGGTCTCGGCCTCCTTCGCGATCGCTACTGCCATCGCCTCCCCGATCCCCTCCGCCCGCTTCCTTGTACCGGATGCACTTCTTCTTACGCCGACACGGTTTGCACCACTGGTTCTGCTGGTCCAGCCCGTACCGTGCCCGGCACTTCTTCATGCTGTTCCCGCCCGGATCCGCCGGACTGCGGTCCTTTTTCCTCTTCTTCTTCTTTGCCCCATACCCGTAGTTGTCCCGGGCCGTCCAGCCCGGATACAGCTCCATGTGCAGCTGCCGCTCCTGGCGCGCCTTGTCGTAGTACACGCTCTGCTCCTCCCGCGACAGCGAGTGCCACTTGCGGCCCAGAATTTGGTTAATGGCGGCCGACTCCTTGAGCGTACACTCGGCCACCACCTTCGCCCGCATCTCCTTCATGTACAGCATGAACGCGTTCAGCGGCTTCTTCACGTGGCTGCGCTTCTTCTCCAGGGCCGCTTCCCGCTCCGCCAGCGACTGATGCTTGTGGCCGCCGCCGCCGCCGCCACCACTGCCGTTGTTGTTGTTGTGGTGGTTTTGGTGGTGGTTGTGATGGTTGTGGTTCGTGTGATGGTTGCTGTTGTTGTTATTACTGTGCTGATCACCATGCGATCCGCCCGATCGGTGATGATGGTAGGAGGAGGAGGACGACCGATGGTGATGATGATGGCCGGACGAGCTGTCGTGATCGTTCCCGGCCGAGGAGGATTCTAGCTTGATCGATGCTCCCTGCCGGTCGCCACCACGATGCGACGATCCGCCACTGCCGGATATGTCCTGCTTCGGACCGGGCGTGATGATGGCCGGATGGCCCGAATTCAGCACCGGATGGGAAGGATGGATGCTCGGCGGAAGCAGGGTGGGCGAGTATCGGTAGAAATCACTCGACAGCGACGTGTAGATCTGCAGCGAGGAGGGGTAGGGCGTGCGGAAGCCGGCGGCAGGGCTGTAGAGCGAGGGCGAATGCCAGGAGGAAGCCACCGGCAGCATGTCCGGACTGATCATCGGGTACGGGTACTGGCTGGTGGGAAAGCTGTACAGCGGAGGCCTCGTCAGGCTCATCGTCTTCGGGTCGAGCTGGTACGGCAGGATGCCACAGTGTGCCGGCGGTGGCGACGACAAATGGTCGCCGTTGTGGCAGAAAAAGGGCGGCAAGCTCATCTTGTTCGCCATCGACACCGGCAGGCCACCGGCCGCTCCATTGGGGTAGGAGTAGGGCGGCACGATGTAGCCCATGTTGAAGCCGGGATGTGGTGCACCGTGCGGCAGCTTACTGCCCGGGCCGGCCGCGCCACCGGGGCCTCCGCTTCCGCCGTAGAGGGTGTTGGAGCTTTCGTGGCGGGTGGTTCCATTCTTGACCGTCTTCTCCTCGCTCTCGGTCAGATCGATCAGGCTGGACTTCTCTTCCAGCAGGTTCTCGGACAGCTTCTCGTCGTCCCGGTCGCCCTCGTCCTTGAACACCTTCACCTCGTCCGTACTGCCCAGCTCATCGCCGGTCGAGCTGTTGTGTGGCATTGTTGCACAATTATTCGCGGCTTGACTGCCACCACTATAGAATCACTAATAAATTACAAACGCTTTCTCTCGACCGTACGATCGCACACGCGCACACTAATATATGCAATTACTATACTATATAGCAAAATGTGATCGTAACGATCTCTTACACGCACTCGCATAGAATAAGGCACTTGGAATTCGAATGCTGGATACTAGCTGGGCCCTACAACAGAAACACTAATCATTAGACTCCTCTTTGTCGCATTCGTCTCCCCACAAAAGGCACGACTTCTGCTGTTGCTGCCGCTGCTGTTGTTGTAAAGGGGCCCTTGACACTATTCCTTCTTTAGCACGGTTTTGCACTTGCTCCCTCTAGATGGCTTCTTCGCTCACAAACGCACAAAAACGGGGGCCTTTTCTCTTTTCCTCTTCTCGTTTGCACACTGCAAATTGCACTTTTTGCCTACGGCTTCCCCCCCCGTTCGGGTTTTCCTAGTCGGCACACGCTCTCACACACGCTACACACCTTCGGGTATGCAGGCCCGGCCCCTCTGGGTGGCGCCTCGCAGATGCAAATTTCCCCCTTTACGCACACCCACACACACGCGCACGCACTGCACTCACACGTCACTTTGTTCGCCAGCGGCCGAGTCCGCCGGAGTGTGCCGGATTTTGCGGTGTCTGTGTATTTGCCAATCCGTTGCCGGTCGGAGGTCTATCGGCGCCATCGAATGCGGCCCCGGCCGTCGTCCTCCGCGGATGTTCCGCTCCTGCTCCGTGGCTGAGACCGAGCGAACGCGCTCGACGGTCCGATCATGTTCCGGTGTGTCCCCGGCAGCGGCAGATTAGCAAAGCGCAGCGGCCCGCGCTGATGCTAATGCGTTCCGCATGTGACGCGACTGCGGCATTCACGACCCACGGCTAGCTGATCTTACCGGGCGACGGGACGATGCCGTCATCATCTCCTCGCGGAATTAGCCGATGTACACACACTTGGATTCTTCCACACACTCCTGGCGCGACAAAGAGCTTCTCGACACACAGCGGTTAGAACCGACACCGACGGGTTGAGGACACGACGCACACACTCGAGCACTCGCGAGGCGTTTGATGAGTAATAGAGGCCTGTCTGCGTGCGTTTTACTATTATTATGACATTTGTTGCGATAGAAAATGGCCTTCACCGCAACGCACGCTCAGGATGCTTTTGGTTGTTTTTTTTTCTACTCGCCACTGGCACTGGACGGAATCTACGGATCGCGTACGCGAGACACCGACTCTCGACAAATGGGGCGAATCTCCGGCCGCGGAATTGAGACTTCTTTTTATCTCCCTTTATAGCTTCCACGGCTACGAGCACAACATCCGCACACTACTGCGACGGCCTGGGCTATTGACTTAGCTACAACACGGAGCGAGACACACTTGAGCCGGGTGGCGGAGGCGCGGGAAGCTGATTCTTAACGGCTTGTTAGCGACTTGTATGTGCGCCGTTGTTTTGCACCATTCACATCACGTTCCCGCACAAGCACCCGGAACCGGAGCACATCTCGCACAACCGCGAACCACCACGACGATAAGACACACCTTGTTTTTTTTTCTTCTTTTCTTTCACGGTGCAGCCACACAGTGGCTATGTTGCGGGCCGCGGAGCTGCGGCAAGTAGCGACACCACAGGGGACACTGCACGGCGACACTCGGGGTTGTTGGTTCTCGTGTGTTGGGGTGAAAAAATAAATCGGATCAGTCGGATCAACACCTTCACAGCATCGTTACGATTCCCGACGGCACTTGTACACTTGCGCTGATTCTGGGCTGGCGCACCTGCCGCTCTTGACCTGCGTGTGGTAGAAGACGTTAGGCACTTGCACTGCTCGGTCGCGAACGTTTTCCCAATTTTCCGAACGATTGTTTTCCCAATTTTCCGTGCGTTTTTGAATGTTTTTCGTCTTGTTTTTGTTCTTGCGCGCGCCGATCGCGAGCGAACTGACTCCGATGGTGGTGAGAAAATGAATGAGAGAGAGCAGGTGACGTTCCTCTCTCGTCATCTCATGGTGCGTTTCCCCCGGCTGCACCGTTTCTTTCCCCGCGCGGGCCCATCAACCCGACGTCAAATTCCAGAGCGAAAAATGCGAGACCCGAAGATTGCCGAAGTGCTTCCAACATGGCGCTGACGTTTGGGATTGAAAAACGCGGCGCACATTAGGTCGGTTGCATACATGTTGTTAAAAATATTCAAAGTTTTCTTTATAAACGCGAATCGGTGCTAAAATATGCACTTAAATGAAGTTCAATATTTTAAAATAATTTTAATGGCATTTTCGTTTGAGTTCTTTCCTTTAAAATTGTGAATTAAAGATTAAAGTAATATGAAGTATTAAACTCCTCCGTGTAAACGCTCGCTGGCGAAAACGAACGATCAAAGGTGGTTTAAATTTGAATTTTATTTTTCTGCAATTTGATCTTTTTTGTTTGTTTGAATGAATTGAACACAATCATAATTCACTATGCTGTGGAGTTAATGATATTTAAGAAATTTCAAGGAAAAATAATAAAAAGCAATACGCAAATAAATAGAAAGTTGTCATTTTTGAAAATCATTTCCTATACAATTTAAATTTTTTTTTTTATAAAATTGTCTAATACAAATTTTTTACCATTTATTCGCTGATTATGTCATCCAACAAAAGTTAAAAAAATGTAGCTTACAGAATTCAGGAAAAAGGAAACGAGTGTCAAACATAACATTGAATAGCTATGTAAGTTATAGGCACTGAAATGATCGAACTAATGTGACGACAAAAGAACAATACCAAAGGCTGTAATTGGAGAAGAGGTTTTGACATCCGTTGTATGAAATAATACGCCATTGAAAGATAATAAAAAAAATAGGTGGTAAAACCTCAATACACAGCAACATGTGCTTGCAATATAAAATAAATAATCGAAAAGTGCGTCGAGAAAAGTCCGTCTTAATGCTAGAAAGCTTGTAAATTCTTGTAAATGAAACAAACCATAAACGAAGGCCAAAGCAAGCAAAACAATAGATGTCACGTGTTCATGGTTTGTGGGTTTTTATTTCCCGCTCACAGCATCTGTGGCGGGATAAGCTTTCCCTGAAACTGCACGCTGTGCCAGTTGGAGACGGCTGTGGGGATCGATCGAGGACCCCGTAGGTAGAACATTCTTAAACAAAACAAACGTATTGCCTTGTTTGCATTTCTGGTCAGCTTCATCGCACCTCGACGGTGGTCGAGCCCCGTCTCTATGTACACCGTCGCCACGGGCTTGTAAATGCACTTTTTAAATGTCACTGCAGACGGGGTGCACTGTTTTCCCGTTGGTCGCGCCATGGTGTCGCGGCAGACCACCGCTCAAGCACACACACTCCGACCGGACCCGAGTGTCCCCGTCGCCCGTCGCTGTCCCAACGTACAGGTAAAGACGACGCAAAGGGCCACATCGACATAAAAAATAACAGGGAAGAAATTAGTCCCCCGACGCGACAAAAATCAGACTCAATCGCAGGCAGACTGGCAGGGAGGGAAAGGTACAAATAAATAGTAAAACCTTTTGTTATCATGCTGTGCAAATATGGTTCAATATCTATTATTGGTACGCACTTGTTTATCTTTGTCCCATCCTTTTTGCTTGCCTGCAGCGTCTCTTGGAGGAAGAAAAGCTGCGTTGTTGGTGCACCGCCGGGCCCGCAGGGTTCACAGGCTTGTCCAAGGGTTTCCAGAATGCGTGAAAGCGATAGCGAAGTCCTACGCAAACTGGCCGATTGGTGGATGCACAAAATAGGGGCCCGGGAACGGACGGGACCAGGCGCAAGACGGTAGAGCTCGAAGGATATTATTTACACCTCGATCCTGACTCGGAAGGGCTCGATCGTCGTACGGCATCCAGGGGAGCGAGTCCTTTTTTTGCTGGTGTCTGTACGACGTCTTTCGAATGTTTACTTTTTAATCTACCAGAACGAATATATTTCTCGGTATTTGGTACGGTTCACCCTGGGTCCGGGATTCGGGACGGTCATTCTACGGATTGTGTTCCCTGCCGTCCTTCGCACGCACTAGTCCTCCAGCATTTTCAATGGTTTCACTTCCTCTTTCTCCGTTGTTTGCGTAGCTCACCTACAAGCGACCAAGGCGTTTGGACGCATAACAAGCTTTTTTCCTCGTTCTCCGCATAAGCATTTCTGTTGTTATTTATTGTCTATCGAAATGGTGTGCGATGGGCGATGTGTGATAATCAAAAACGGCTTGCAGCTTCTTACCAGCGACACCACACATTGTGGCAGGTTGTGAACACGGCGAAAGGTCACCGCAGACGCGCTGGAAATGATGCGTATATGAGGGCTTCCAGGGAATTGGATTGGAAATTCTTCGCACATTCGGTCCGGCGTCTGCCTGCAGGCTGTCGTTCCATTTATGCCGAGCGACAAATTCCTATTGCAGTTTGTTTTGGCTTTCCCTCGGGCATCGCAAAGATTGAACGACCCGAAAATACAAGCGTTCCCTTCCGAGAAAAGAAAAATAAAAAAACATATGAGGCGCGTTTAGGAAGCAAATAACAAAAAAAAAACCCTAAGTATTGCACCGAATTTACGCCTCATCACGCATCGTCACTCGATCGTTTCTGGTGTATGCGCAGGATCAGGTTCGAATGTATCATGTTACGCACCTGAAAAGGAACCCCCGCCGGATCACAATTGGGCGAATGATTAATGTTTTCCCTCGGAGAAATTTTCACCGTAAAGCCCACCCGCCAGGTTTTGATCAGTTCCATCAAAATTGGCAATTGTGTGCACGTTCTAGGCGTCCGGAGAGGTTGGCAAGGATAATGTGTGTGTGTGTTTGTCAGTGGGTATGAGTCTTCGTGGAGGGAACGCTTGAAGAATTCCTAGCGATCAAGCTGAACAAAAGGGGCAAATTTTACGTCTTTCAAGCAGGGAAAACTTACAGCGCAGAGTCCTTTTGGTTTGTTGAACGATTTCGTCCGTTTCCTTGCGTGATGTTGTTCTCGCGTAGCAGGTTGCTACGGCTCTCTCTTTCTTTCGCTGCGTAGCACAAGATCCTTCCAGGGATCCCGGAATCATTAGCAAACGCAACGAGGGGTCTGACGCTGGGCTAGGCTTTTCACCACCGTCTCGCGAACCCTCTCGAACCTCCAACCTTCCTCCCTTCGGTCTAGTGAAGCAACGGGATCAATGGGATTCCGGAGCAGGTAGTCGTTGAACGACGTGAACCACTGCAAGGATTTCTCATGTTCATGCAGCGTTCCCGCTCCGTTCTCCGGTTAGCTCGTAAATCGTCTCCTGCCTCTATTCCCGCGTTTGTTGCTTCTCCTCCCCTGGCAACCGGTTCTGGATGCCACATTATTTTCGTTTTTCTTTCCATCACGTCCATCCGTTTGTCCGGTCCGGAGTTTAACACACACGGAGGAAGAGCATCGTAAAGAATGAACTGGAATGGAGTAAAACAAAACAAAAAAACAACCGTCCGAATCCCTAAATTCTATGGGTAATTTATGACAATCAGTCCAGTGTTCTAAGACCAACAACAAGGCTGCGAAAGAGAAAGGAAAAGAAAACAATCTTATGCTCGGCTTTGCGTTTCGCTTTTTTCTACATCCAGAAGGGGGCCGAAACACAAACGCCAACAAAACCTCACGGACCACGGTCTAGCGTACGAGCATCAACAAATGCAAACAAAATGCCTTTGTGAAGCGATTCGAGCTGCTGGTCATCCGACGATCGAGAAGAGGGCTTACACCGATCGCTAGGCTTCCTGCTTAGCGCTGCATGTGCTGCGAGCTCGCCATGCCTCCGGAAATCGGCTTCCCCGGATTAACTGCGCTGTTGAAAGCGGCCGCATCAGTACGAGGCTTTGCCGAAACCAGTGGCTTTTCGGCAACTCCTCCCGAGGGGATGGTGGATTAGCCCAGGGATGAGCTTTGCATTGCCACCATCCTGCTCTCGGTATTCACGATACAATAGCCAAATTGAAGACGAAGTGTGAAGATGCGGCATTCATGCAAGGTGTCACCGGCGACATGTATGCGCACCGGACGACTTTGATGTGGTCCCGTAAGGTGCCAAAAGCGATCGGAACGTTTGCCGTCAAGTGGCCAATCCTGCGGTTCACTGCACCCGGCCGCGGATCGTCCTTGATCTCAGCCTTGACCCAATTTCTCTTGTTGTCTCTTCGGCCACCTCGTTACGCTGAATGGATGAGGACGGAGGACAAGATAAAGCCTCCGGGCCATGCTATGGTACGATCGTTTATCGATCGTTAGATGTTGCCGAAGGCGCAGCGTGTCGATTTGTTCTACCGTGCGTAGTGACGCAAGCGTGCACGCGCCCTGCTTCTCCAGCAGATCAAAGTGCCGAATGCCGCCCCATAGAAGGATATGCTCACAGGATCGAGACAACAGAGCACGGCACGATAGACGGGAAGCCTGCTCCCTGTCTCGTCACTGCTTTGGGCCCTCTTTGGGCCGATGATGAAGATGAAGCTGGTGTTTGATGAACACCGAAAATGATGTTGATGATGATGTTACGGAACCGTGTCAATATTATAAACATGTCAAAACACTTGCGGTCGGTGGTCGGTAGAGGATCCGTGTCCCGGTTGTGCATGTGTGTGGCTTGTAGTTCGTTTTTTTCTCGTTTCTGGTTCCGTTTTAAAGGAGAATAAATTTCGACTCGTTCGCAGGGGAGGGTTTGGTAGTCGATGCGCTTATTAAGCTGATCGTATGTCAATTTTTGGGCTAACGTGGTAATTACTACGGGCGTTTCTTCGCCGCTCCTCGGCGGCATATTCGTGCGCAAAGGAAATTATACGGTTGGTTGATCCGGTTGCTTGGTTCGTTTACACAAAACACTCTGCCAAAGTGGCCGAAGCTTGTTTGCGATCGAGCAGGGTGGTGGTGCGCGCTGTGTACGGCATTAGAAAATGATGATTTGATAATTGTTCGTGTCTAAAGGCGGTCGGTGGATTAAAGGCACAGCGATGAAATAGCGATTTTATTTGCCTTGCTGAATGGCTTGTTCAGGAGGTCCTGAGAAGCTTGGCGCTGTGTGTGGTAAGGCTAGTTAATTTGTCTCGCATGCTGTTGGAAGATTGAGCAAATGATTTTGGACATCTCGTTGGCGGGGAACAGTTGTATGGCGCCGGTAGTTGGATGAAATCGCCAGTGACATGCAACGGAAGAATAGTATTTCAGAAATTTATTTCGGGAGCAGGCTTCTATTATAATGATGAGTTTTTGTCTTTATTTTTCCTGTTTTGTATGACGCATCGTCTTTTCTGTTTGTAACTGCTGTAAATTCGTATGTTCAGAATTAAAACTAGAATTCAATCTAATTCTCCGTTATAACTCCAAAGTAATACAATAATTTTGTTTGATAGCATATCGCTCGATAATTCAACTTATGATTAGTTAAGGAATAAAACTGTTTAAGCCGGAATCAGAAGGTACCCAATTGTCTTATTTAAATATATTTTGTCTTTGTTATTGCTCGTTATTGCTAGCAGTTAGTTTGATGTGTATCCGTCAACATAATTGAACAAAAAACTCCCTCTTCTTCTTTGGAACAGTTGGCATAAACGAAAACAAGGAATTACCTAATTAAATTTTATAATTTATTTCATTTAAATATACATTTCAAATATTCAACGAAAAAGCAAAACGTACAAATCAAATTGCAATCGCATAAAAGCTCCTTCAATATTCGGCGGTTCTGCGCGAACGTGCTCCGAAGCGTAAGTAGTTTGAATTGCATACTGTCAGGCGTCGCGTTATGAAGCTGCACGAGTGTAGTGCGGATTGCATACTTTCAGTAGCAAATTCGCTGAAGGGTAATTTGGTAAAGTGTAAACAGAACTGCATCTATTCTAATTTACAGCAGCTTTTCAACTAGCGAAACTATTGATTTGCAACACTTAAAGCACAAAAAGGTTCTTTTGTGTTTTGTATCGTAAAAAAACCAATTTGTTTGTTTTTTTTTCGTAATTTGCTGGCCGTAACAGTGTAGCGACAGTAAATAAAGTAATCATTCCGCCATTCCGTCCACCAAAGCAGGAGCACCTTTCACCCTGCAATCGTGGGCATCATTCTGGGAGGCCCTTTGTTCGGAGCCAATCACAATTAACAATCGCAATAAAAACCCTGCAAAACTTTCCCAATAACGAGACGCTTCGCGAAGAAACGCTACCGAACGGCTTACTGAATGCCAACACCCGGACTCGCTCCCGCTGAAACGGGACAGTGATGGTGGATAAAAGATTCGAAATGGCCAGCAGGTCGTAAAACGGGCCGAAGGAAATGGTGGTCCCTTCCGGGTGACCTTTTTATCCTCCGGCCCAGGCGACTTTTCTTTTCTTTCGTGCAAGCCATAAATCAGTTAAGCAAATTCATTTGCCTTCAGTCAAAAATTTTCCTTCACACGATCGTCGCCCCCCGGCTTTTCTTTACTTTTTGACACCCAATTCCAACGAAACGGTCCGTTCTATCGCATTCGTCAGTCCGCACCAAGCCAATGTTTGGTGCCGGGTGCGGACAAGGGAGTACAGGAGTACAGTATTTGTAACATTTTATTTCATCTTTTTTATGATTTTCCAGCAGTCAGCGCTCCGACAAAGTTGTTCATTTTTCTTCCATTTTCGCCACATTTTTAACTTGCAACTTCAAATGGGGAGGCCGGGCGTTCCATTTCTTTACGATGTTTACGGGAGCAAACACTGTCCTTGCGACGGGACGGGGCAGGAGGCAGCCGTAAACGAACCGTGTGCGTGCCACTTTATGATGAGGGAAATTCGTTTCCACTCTCACATTCCTTTTCGTTTGCTCGCTCACGTGCGTCCGTTTGCGGTCGTCGGAGGGGGGGGGGGGGGGGGGGGGGGAGGATGGGATGTCGACGCGGGAGAGAGAACGGTGATAAAAATGAACATTCTGTTGACAAAAGTTTATCGATGGCGATCTCGCGCCTCCGCCCAAACAGTGCTTTGCCAGGCCAAACAAATTATCCCGACCTTTCCCCGGGCTTGGCTGTTCCGGCAAATGACCAGCACGGTCTTGCCCGTCGCGTCAATAGAATGCGATGAAAACTGGCCACAGGAAAACATTCTGCGGCCATCAGCACGGTGCGTGCGTGTGTCCGTTAGTTATTTTTTATGTTTTCAGATGAATTATGCGCTCGAGGTAAGAGCAGCTGGCACTACCTTGCCCTTTGCCTCTAGCCTCGTTCGATGGTTTCGAATGTGGAACGTTTTTATAGACTTATGGTTTTATGACTCTCTAGCGGAATGCTTCTTACGCGTCGTACTGCTCGTGGCGATGATGGCAAAGACGACCAGCCAGCCGACGAGAGCGTCTCACATCGTCCGACCAGCCGCACACGGCAAGTGTCCGCAAGAGAGTGAGGCGCGCAACAGGGTGATTTATCGAACGAAGGCAACCGGTGAGCGAAGAAAACGCGACTGAAGCCGCTAATCCGACAGGTACTTGCCACTAGGCCGGTTCTCTCACAGCCTGGGCGAGGAGAGGGCTGCCCCGCGCGCTAGTAAAACGTGTTCCGTGCGCTAATCCTTGCCCAGATTCCGGTGGTATTTGTCGAGGCGGGGCGGCGGAGAAGGTTCTAATTTGAATCCCACCAACCAGCACTTGATCACGTCCTGACAGCCACCGGGGTAGCCATTCGGGAGTCCATTCGGACCATTCACGGGATTGGGCGGTCAGTTGCCGGTTTGTCATCGTTCCGCTTTCTCCGCAACGGACCGAAACGGAGTGCTCGTTTGCTGATGAAGATGTTGAAATGATAGATCTAAAGCCCCGTTTCATGGTACAATCCAGTTGTCTTGTCCACGGTTACACTTCCGCCTGCTGTCGATCTCGTTTCTAGCCCGTTTTGCTCGATCGGATTTATGACAAACAAGTCGTAAAATAATAACATGACAATTTATTAGCACAGCGCCAGCGGGCCTCAACCGGATCATGCGTTACGGCGGCCGAGGGAGGGAGATGTTGACGCACGTTGTAGTGGGTTTGTTTTGGCTGCTGCGAACGCCCGTTCGGATTGCTGGGGATTTGCTCGGGGGGTGCTTTGTTTGGATGTGTAGAATAGCAGCTACTTTGTAACTCCACGTGGTGGGTGGAATCGAGAACCAAATCATAAAGAGCATGTCGGTGAACCCGAACCACGAGACGGGAACCATCTTCCAGCCGAATGGGTTCAATTAAAGGGCGGGTAATTTTTGTGATTACTTTCGCTCAGTTTTGGGAATCTGATCAAACATTAGCGTTATCAAAAAAACGTGCCGACGGGGAAACGGGAATGAATGAATCGTTCAGTGTTTTTGGAAAAAAATGTTGATTGGAACTGGCTTTCAACCGAACATGAATGGATGTACGTTCTGCGGAGGACGACGGTATTAATACCAAAAATGGTCCGCTCAGCGCAACGACACAACAAAAAAACATCCCGCATGTGTTCCCGTGACTTGCCAGCTATGCTCTCCCTGTCATACGTTTTTCATGCGAGCAGGTGCGGTCGTTTTTGTTCGATTCAATGCTGGACACACAGAAACACGGTGAAAAAGATCAGAATTTGATTGGATGGGAATCGATTCCCGGAGAAAGCCATTTTTCCATTTCCAACCCCCGTGCGCCCGTGCGATCAGCTCGGTGCAATGTTGCAGTGATGCAATATTCAAAACTCATCCCGGGGACTGGCGGCACAGGGAGGCTTGGCAGGACCGTGAACCGTGTCCGGCGCAGTTGGGTAATGACTGGTGACCATCGCGATCCTGATACCTGAGGGATTAGTGACACTTGTCATGGTCGTCGTCGTCCTTGTTGTTCGATGTCGGTTACAACCGCTCCGATGGCGAAAGAGCGAACCGGATCGTCTTCCCCCAGGAGCGGTGTACATAGATGGATCCGTCCCCATTCGTCAAAGGCCGGTGGAACGTTAATTAAACGCCAAAGTGCTTAGGGACCGGGGCTCGGTTCCTAGTTTCTCGGGGAAGCTTTTTTTATGTTCGTTCTCTCGCCCTCTTTTGCATCGTGCGCTGGCAAGAATGGCCACGGGCGGTACGGCCGACTCGAAGGGTGTCAATTTGCTTGTCAATTTAAGCTTCGTTACGTTTGATTACAACCATGCCCGATCGTACGCAGCGCAACCCAGCATCGACATGTAATCGGCATTGCATTGCGAGCACGCCCGTTTGCAACACACATACACTCACACACACACACACACTACAAGCGGTTTCTATGGCTACACCATTTGCAATGCATCTGCGGTCCCTTGGGCAAAGCCGCGCTTCCGCACCATCGTAGTAGCCCCGGTCAGTGGAAACAGTCCGCTCGGTCTCCGCAAGGCAGTGGATTAGTCTGTACGGAAGGGGAGTGGGGAGAGTGCCGAAAATCCTGACCGGAAAGTTCGTTAACTTTTCCCAACCACGTGACTACTTGCAAAATCCGACCGATGCCGATGTTTTCGTGGCGCTCTGTCGAGAAGGGCGGATCACTTAATCAATATTTCAAAAAGAAGCAAGATTCAATCCCCTCCGGAAAAGGGGGCCGTTTTTAGGGATGGGAAGAAGGGGTAGGGGGAGGGACTTTTCGGACAGTTTCGGAGGGGCGAGACGGATGGATCGATGGGATGGATCCTTTTTGCTGGATGCTGCTGTTGTTGTTGTAGCAAGGCTTGTAATGCTGCAGGCCTGGTATTTGCCAAAGCAGGGAGCTTCAGCGAGGAAAAAATAAATAAAATAAAGTTGCCTAATCTAGTTTTTAGCCAGGCCGGTCCGATGCTTGAGACTTCCCGTGAGGCATACAAAAATCACGCAACACAATGTGAGCGGCCATTGCGTTGAATTTATTCCCGCTCCATTCATGTTCCGAAGCCAAACCACACAACAACTCAAACAAAATGACAAGCAAGACGGGGGAAACACGCCAACGAGGTCAGGTCACCCAAGAATTGATATTTTGCATTTCCGGTGACAGAAGGCAAAGTTGCGGTTCCATATTTCGCTCGAAACCTTTTGCCACAATCCACCCTCCAGTACGGCAGGGGGAACGCTGGCACTGTGCGTGTATCGCAATGCAACGGAGACGAGTTTTACAAACTCACGATAAGGTGGGCAACTTTTTGGGTGGCGCGATTCAACTCGTCGGCCAAAAGTGTGTGTGTGTGTGTGTGTGGGGGGGGGGGGGGGGAATTGGGAAGAAGTTAAGAATACAGCAGTTGATTGAATTGATTGGGCCAGAAGTGGAAAAGTTCACCTGCATAAGCTGACACTCGTCGCCCGTCGTTCCCCTCCCCTGTGGTACGCAACCTCTATTGAACTGTTTGACAGTCAGGGGACCACCGGTGGGAACTGGTGCGGTTCGGGTCGGGTAAAAGTTTCCCTTTTTTTGCATTTTGGCCCTCCATCGCCTGATGGTAGTAAGTTTTGCTGCCAGAGCCGGAAGCCTTTGGGTGAATTTTTATTTCCCAACGTAGCGCGGCGCTGACAATAAACCGGAAACAGGTTTAGAAGTTTTTTTCGTTGTTGTATGGCTGTGTGTGTTATTGTCGCAGTTCTGGGTGATTCTGCAACTCCCGGAATCCTCGGAACGATATTGAATGTTGCCCGTATGTCCCGTGGTTCCTCCGTTTGCCAGTTTAATGCGGCCCCGGCATTGTGACACTGTGACCACATTGCGATTGCCAGTCGCCATCGTCGGCTGAGAAAAAGTAGCTTACGATGTCGCAGTGTGAAAGAGCTTGCCGCTCGCCCCACCCTCCTCACCAGGCTGTTTTTCCTTTCAAACCAAAGAATCGCTCGATGGGGACATTCTCGGGCTGTTTCGTGCTGGCAGCGGCACATGAAATGTAAGCAACGAGACGATTGTGGTGTACCGAAAAGTTGCTCATTCTTTGGGTGCACTACTATTAACTTCAGCCTATAAATATCCATAAACACGTAATATTGCTTGGTCGGCCCGGCCGCCAGCCCGACCGGATCCGCCTGATCGTGGTGGATATGCATTTTATTACTTCGCATACTGCCGATTGCTGAATGTTTTCAATAAAAAGTAAGCACAAGCACTAGCCTAGAAGCGGTCTCGGGCCGCCCAGAATGGCTGTCCGTTCGAGCAATCTTGGCTTTCTTGGGTTGGTTCAGACTGTTCAGGCTAGGCGGGAGAGTGAAAAATAGGACTTAATAATTTAAATTGAAATTAATGTCCAGTTGTTTACAGGCGGTGTAAAGTGTAGTACATCACATACACATCCACCGACACAGATATTAAGCCGCTCTCCCTATGTATGTGTAACGGCCAGGTCTACATCGTTTACGATGCGAATTAAGGCGAAACCATTCCCATCCAGTGCTGCTCTGCTGTTTACACAGGGGCTAAGTGTAGGCAACACTTTTGTGCAGTGGATCGGTTTGCATAATGTCGACAAACATACCCCGCAGTATCCGGCACATGCACACGAACAGCAAACACACACACACACACATACACGTAGACACAAAGACATTGAAACCAGAAGGGATGCTCCGGCAGGATTGGATCGAGGGAAATGGGACCCCGGGAACGAACGAAAGTTTAGCAGGAAAACTTTAAGCTTCTTGTTTGCCTTAGTTTGTACCAGTTGTGATGATGCTGCACCACCACCACCACCATCGGGAACAGCAGCAGCAGTGGCAGGGTTGTTATGCACGGCCGTACGTCCCCGTACCCGGAGTGCCGCAGCGTCTTTGTGCCGGTGGCTTCGGCACTGGCACTGTTGCAGTTGCCCGAACCGAGGAGAAACACCCGCTCGGACCCGGTTGCAGTGAGAGTAATTTTCATTTTTAATGTGCTTTTCCGCTCCCTGTGCTGGTAATTTTGCATAAATATAAATATATTTCTTATGAAATGTGCCGGCCTGGCCGTGCCGGTTCTGCGAGCTCCCGTGGTTCCCGAACCGGGCCGGTCGGTCGGTCGGTCGGTCGGTTTTTCGGTATTAGTGGCACATCTTTCACCGATCCACGCGGCACGAAAGTTGCGGTGCGCGGTTCGCGTGTGTAAATAATAGATGCGATGGATGAAACCATTAACGGCGCGGCCTGAGGGGTGATGGTGGGGGGAGGGGGGGGGGGGAGGATGGTTGGCGGATTTTTCGGACGCCTGGTGCATTGTGTACGGCGTCGGCAACGGCAGCAACAACAACAACATCAGTCGGTTCCGTACCACCCGGATGTGGTGGGTATAATCTGAGATAAGAAGAAATCATCACCGGGCGACATGGGTGGACCATTTTCGGGAGATGCAATCAGTGACGGGGACACACTGTTGCTGGCTGCGTTGGCCCGCTGGCTTAAGG
This sequence comes from Anopheles coluzzii, assembly GCF_943734685.1. Lineage (NCBI taxonomy): Eukaryota > Metazoa > Arthropoda > Insecta > Diptera > Culicidae > Anopheles > Anopheles coluzzii. The sequence goes on along the minus strand of NC_064671.1, from coordinate 94,881,495 downwards.
CTTGCTTTTCTGGCGGGGTGGGATAAAACAACCGCGAGTACCGCGTGACTCCCGCGGGAGTTGGATATGAATAATTTAAGCGCACCTCGAAAGTTTCTCATTCTCGGGCGCTCCTGTCGCATTTTTGTGCGCGACGTTCATGTGTACCGTGTTCTACGTTTTCCTAGCACACACACACACACACACGCACACACACATCCACTGGCGGGTGGTAGTCCCGGGTGTCCCGGAAGTGTAGCAAGAAAATCCATTTCCCGTGCGACGTCCTTGTGCATCGTCTCCAGCTAGATTGGTTTCGAGTGACAGACAGTTCGCAGCAATGCACCAACCGTCGGGAGGGCTGCAAGGGGGTGGAAGCAGAAAAAGATAAGAAAAATATCATTTTAAACGCATGAGGGGTCTTAATGTTTTTCGATTCTTGCGTTCAAATGTCGTCCCGTCACGGGGGACGCAACCAACCGGCGTAATCAGCGCAAGCGACAGCCGAACAGAAGCGGAATGTTTTAAAAATGTATTTTCCATTGCTAAAAGGTCGTATTTTCGTTTGCGAGCGGGTGGACTGTGGAGGAGGGTCATGGGTGATGGGTTTGCACTAGAGATCAAAGGAATGTTTGTAATTTTCTTCGATGAAGTTAAGGTATTTTTATCGAAAGTTGCCCATCGGCAGACTCGGTGGTTCACTCGCGACCTGCATGATAAAGAACATGCTGGAACAGCTTCTCGGTGAACTTATGCGGAGGGTGCGAATTGTGTGTGTGTGTGATGGTCTGATTGTGAGTGGGGGGAAGAGCGTTCTATGCTGCTGATAGTGCGCCACCCCTTCGAACCGATAAAGACGCAGGCAGACGTCCCGGGGAAAGTTGGTCCCGAAATTAACGAACCGTGGTCGACTTTTTTTTTGAGAAAGTAATGTGAACGGGAGCAAAAATGAAGGAACTTTTTCCATTAGCTCGCTTGCCTTTCATTACCTTTCATCATTCGAGTGGCCGCCGTACATTTTGCACGTCAAGAGCAAATTACGAAATTTGTAGAGCTAAATTGTTGGCAATATTTCGCCCGAACTATTCTTCCTCGGGCGAGTGGGCGAGCGGTCTTAGTATCCTTTTTTTTCCACCCTCAGTATTGGGACCGGGGGAAGTAAGTCGTCTGAAGAAATTGAAGTAGTAAACTCTTCTCACATTTTTACCTTTTTCCACCCGATGTGCACCGCGTTTGTCATCGTTTCATTAAGTGGGAGAAGGATGAGTCGTTGCCATCCTGAACGCGATAGTTTCCTTTCCTTCGACTTATTATCGCTTTTGCTGGCACGTCCCGGTGCAAGTTGCAGGTGCTTCGTGGAACGGTTATCTTTGGTTCAGGTAGAGTGCCACTTTAGTAGCCACTTCGGACAGTGGTTCGTTTTTCACGATTGCCGCTACCAGAATGGCTTCCACCAATGGGGCTGCGGGTGCACAGGGAAGAATGCAATTTTGCTGCATGGAACTGGAAGTCGTATAGAAGTCGTTCTAATTGCGTAATAGTACCGAAACTTTTCCGCATCATTTTGCTTCGCCGACTCACCGACTCGTTGGTTTACTACCCGTCCTGGCGAGTAATATCGACCGCGACCGACCGCGTCGGAAGCCACACCCGGACGGGTGGATTAAGTCGGGCCAGAACTTTTATCATATGTCGTGGGTAAAGTTTGTGATTATTTTTATCTGAGCTCCCGGTATTATCCCGTTGACGTTTCGGTCCGGGGTGATGTCCGCTCGGTGTGTGGCTTCCGTAAAACCGGGTGTGCTTCAGCGCAAGGTATTAATAGTGGCAGCTACACTTCCGCACACGGCGACAAGGATGAGGACATGGAAGTTGGTGGGTCGTTTTCGTGTTTTTTTTTTTCGCCTTCAACTACTCCAACCGTCACATTAACGGTTCGTTTGGGCTTAAAGTTGTCGGCAAGAGTCATTAGTCGATAAGAAAGTCGAAACATTCTCGCGTGAGGATGTGGTGTGTTACACTGTGTTGTGTCGTTCCCTGCAGTCGAAGGATAGTGATTGAGACGAGAAACCGTACGATACCGAAACAACGCGTAATGGCTACAATTCCCATCGGGGATTTGAAATCCATTGGATGCTAAGAAGGATTTTCATTCCGCACATTTTCCGCACAAAAGGACGGCCGAAATGCCGTAACATAAACACAAGCCGAGAACGGTTTGGGGGCCCAGTAGCACCATCCCCCCCCCCCCTTTCGGAGCCTAATAAACTTTCATGACGTTGTCATCTGCAGGGAAAGCGAGCGTGTGGGCTGTGATCTTCTTTTTTATTGCAGCTCAACTGCACCGCTTAGGGGGAAGAAAGCGAAAAATGTGTATTTATAAAAAAGTGGGTAAAAGTTGCCAAAAGTTGAGCCGAAAGAAGAAAAAAAAATGACGATGGTGATAAACGAAAAGGGACAGGAGCGCTGGGCTGGCATTGTAAGGAAATTAAAATTCAACATGAAGAAATTGAACTGCCGATGGCAAGGATTAAATATTTGCGTAGAAAGGGGAGAGGGCAAGAGCCCAACAAAAAAAGCAAATACGAGGCAAGTGAAAACAGTGAAAATAAAAGTAACGCCGGCTGTCGGCTGGGAAAGTTTAAAATATTTGAAATATTTTGCTTATTATAGAGCGGAACAAGTAAAGTGAAATTGCGGAATATGCTGCCGTTGCATATCCGCAGACCCGCGGACCGTTTTGTAACCGCAACAGCTCATGAACTCGATACACACGGTGCGAGCGCGCGTAGCTTCGGAGGTAGGCTGGAGTTAATTTAAACTTTCAGTCATGTTTTCGAACTTTGCCCGAGCAGGGCTCCCGGTGGGGCGTGCTTATGTTGCCCGATGGGACGCACCCGCTGGATGGGGTCCCGTGTAGTCCCGCGTAAGAAGCGGTCCTTCGGCTACAGAGTTATGGCAGATGACAAAACCGCACCGTGAAGTGGTGGGGCACATTTTTGCAACGAGTTCTTGCCGCGCGCACACTCATGCGTACACGTGCGAATGGTGGCACCACCGTTTACTTACCTTTCGAAGGTCGCGCTCCCTTTGCGGGATGCTGTTGATTCTACACGTCAAACGTCACAATTTTGTCTCATTAGCAGCATGGTTTCGATGGTAAACTTGATTAGATTCCTAATTACCCGGGTGCACACGCACACACACATATCCGTCGACCGAGATCGGGCCTGGTTGGGGCGAGACCGACTTTATTGAAGGATAATCCTTGAGCAGCACGAAACACGAAACGTGGCGCAGAACCCTCGCCCTCGGGTTTCGACTAATTCATGGGCAGGCCTCAAATCAACTGTCACTCGCTGCTGTCACAGATGTGAATGAGAGCTTCGGTGATGTGGTGGTGGCCGGGCTGTACATACATCCATACATTTCCCCCATCCCTTTTCCGGCAGTCAAGGAGGGAGTTGACGATGCACGTAGAACGGGAGTGTATCGCAAAAGTGAGTGCGGCCAAATTTATGCTCATTTGGTACATTCGGTCCCTTCCGAGGCACCTGCCCATAAAGCAGGCGGCTAATTGTTTCTTTTCATCCGAACCTCAGCCCCAGTGACAACCACGACACACATACACACAGAGACACAGAATCACATGCATGACTTCCGGGTTTTGTTTTTGGCCCAAAAATTAATTACATTTTTGATCCCATCGGGAGACCTTTTCCATGTCTGGTCGTCGTTTCGCTCGTCGGCTTTTCCTCTTCCCCAAACGCACTGAGTGGGACGGAAAGGATGGCGGAAAATCGTAGCCCAAAGGGCCAAAGAGCCAGAGCTGGGGGTGTTGCCTTCAAGTAGGGGGGGAGGCAGCGAATGACGGGGTAGATATTTATTTCCATGGAAAAGAAAGTGGAATCGCCAAGAAAATCTCGATACCAATTATGCGACCCTGCATTTGTCGTTGGCTGGCTGGCGCCTTATTGTGGCGTGCGCGCTTGTGTGTCTGCGTAAGTGTCTGTGTGAGTGCCTACCCGGCGGCCATTTTTCTTCAGGGGCTGTTTTTTCGGCGTGGCTTTTAGCATTCTGACTTTGTCTCGCCGAAATCGCACAGGGGACAGAGTGTGGCGATACGGCGATGCAAGAATTTCCCGAGGCAAAGCATAAATGGCATTCCGATGTGTGAGAAGGAAGACGCTCATGGGAAGTCTTTTGCAAAGAACCCATTCGTCATGGTGTCTTAACGATGCAATCGTCTGCAGCCGGCACCAGCACTCTTCGCCGCCGCGTTGCTCGGGCCCAAGCGTTTTATTTCATTTCCTGGTTTTTCCCGTCCCCGGGTGGGAGGTTCATTTTCGTTGCTGGGGTAGGCCATTGTCATTACTGGCGACTGGTGGAACGTTTAAACGGTTGAACGGATGCACGGCATGCATGTGGCTGCGACATGGGGACATCGTCATGCGAGGTGCGAAAGGCATCTCAAACCGAACATTAAAGCATTGGAGGGAAGAGTCGATAAAAGAAAATTGCAAGCCATGGTAATGTGAAGCAACGCTGGCAATGAAGACATGACGCACACAATGCATGTGTGAAATGATTTTGCGCTTCACTAGCGCTGTTCTAAATGGGTTCGAGTTATTTTTTTTCTGCCATGGGTGAAATAGATCATCAAAATTCTAGATCACTCAAGATAAGTTTAAAAAAGGCATCAACGAAAAAAAAAAATCCCATTCTGTGCGATGGGAGCGGATCGGGAAGCGGACGGGAACCCTCCCAAACCCGTCACGTATAGCAAATGTATTTTAAAATGAATTCAAATGGAATGTTCCGAATCATCAAAGAACTACAGAGCCCTATTCTGAATGATGGCAGTGAAAATCGAAAGGAAAAAAGAAATGAGGGCAACCATAAAAGGGCATGAAGCAAATGGTGCCATTTCATTGGAATTTATTTTCATTCGGAAATATTGCACACATCCCAGAAAAAAGGGGGAAAGGAAAAAGAACCAGAACCGTGTAGAGAAATTGCAAATACACGCACTACCCCTTGGCATTTTGACACGAGACGCGTGTTTTTTTCTTCCTTTCCTCGTGGTCGTTGCTGGAATGGTCACTTAAAGGCACGTGTGCTTTTTTCTGGTTGTTGCGTTGTGGAGTACATTAAAGTACATGAAGTGACCGTGGCGGTACCGGTACCCTGCAGTCCCGCATTGGCTGTATGGAAAACAATAAGCGAAGCTAATTTCGCAACCCATTTCCATAAGCGCACTAGTCCCCACGCGTTGGCAATGCTGCGTGAGATCAATTACACGATAATACGGCGCGGTAATATGATTTGGTTTGGAAAAGCAAATTGCGACTCGCCAAATTCATCTAAATTAGCGCAATTAACCACACTTGATGGGCGAATTCGTTTCAATTAAAATTACAGTGCGAACCGTGCGGTTTGGGACATACGCGGGTGGTCGGGCAAACAGGGGTAAAGGGGACGGTTCAGAGGGCGGGTATTGCGGATGAACGTTTCAAAATAAGACTGGTTGTGGTCGGGAGGTCTGCAAACTGCATTCGGGATGTGCAACCAGATGTTAAATTCGAATGGTTCATCGAATCGACACGGCGCGCTCGGTGGGTTCATCTTTGAGTTTCCATAGTCCTCCCCCTCCGTGTGGCATCGATGGAAAAGTTGCTGCAGCGTGGTCGCGGTACGCTTTTCAGCTTTTGGTGGTCAAAGCGAACGCGATTGCGAATCTGGCAGGGAGGTATTTTTAATTTAATATTGGAAAAATCATTGTTGAAGTTGGTATTTTTTTATTCTCTCTTTCGTGTGGTGCAATCGGGTTTTTTTTTCATGAGTGTGTGTGTGTGTGCCCATGTCTAACTATTGGACGGGTTTCACAAGTGGTACTGTATATTAAATAAGCCTCGAAACGCACAAACACGAACACACATGCACATCGAGTGCACACAGAACGCATGGTGCGAGCGGGAATCGCCAAAAGTGGAATTGTAAAATCAGATTACCAGACTGCGGGCTGTTTCTGTAATTGGCAAAATGGGAACAAAATAGGGCACAAACGGCCGAAAGGGGCGAGGAGCAGGGAATAATTTATTTTATATTTAAATTGAATTTATTTTTTATTTATTTTATTTATTTTTATTTTATTAATTGCTCGGCCACGTTGGGTTACAGCAATAGTGCTTACTGACTATAGTATAACAATTATTCACGAAGGAGTTGGAAGGAGTTTATGGTACGGAAAAGGAGCGAAGACGGGATCGGTAGACAGGATAGGATATGTTGAAATCGAACAGATCATAAGTACTATTAAAAGACGACATAGCTCTTACAAAAGGCTCATTGCGAGCAAAACGTGTACGACATATAGGTAACTGGAGACGAAAACGATAACGTAAGGTGCGACAAGGTGCATACAAATGTAAGCGCGACAGAAGTGAAGGGGTATCAATCGTATTGAGCAATATGCCAGCGACGAAAGAAGCCTGAGCGACCGAGAAGCGGTGCTCCAACTTGGCAAGGCCTAATAAAGTGCATCTATCGTCATACGAAGGAAGCGGAATAGAGTGATGACCCAGCGACCTACGAAATACGATCCTTGTAAAACGTCTCTGGATCCTCTCAATCCTTTGGAGCAGAGATAGTAGGACAGGAGACCAGATGACACAGGCATATTCCAGTACGGAACGGACCCAACAACAATAAAGGGACTTAAGACAAAAGGGATCACGAATTTCAGTGGACATGCGACAAATATAACCAAGACTTTTGTTGGCCTTGTTGATGACATAGTCCGTGTGCTCCTTGAAAGAAAGACTCGGGTCAAAGAAGACGCCAAGATCCTTAGACAAGGACGCACGGGGAATAGGGGCATCACAGACACTATAAGCATGAGTTATACTTGTAGAAGATCGGAAGAAAGACAAGACGGAACATTTTTGAGGACACAGGACTAAACCGTTAGAAGCACACCATGTAGAGAATTTACAGAGCCAGGATTGAAGGACTAGACAATCAGCTGTAGAAGATACAGGAAGAAAAATTTTAACGTCATCCGCATATAGCAAGAAGCCGTTAGGAGGAAGGATCGAAGTACAGTCATTGAGGAAGAGAATGAACAGTAAGGGACTAAGGACACTACCTTGAGGGACTCCCGAAGAACTAAGAAAGCATTCAGAGAAAGAGCCACAGATTTTAACTGCATAAGAACGATTCTCAAGATAGGAGTTGAACCACGGCAATATAGAGCCACCGAAACCTAGTTTTCGAAGCTTAGCAACAAGTAATGATAGAGGTATACTGTCAAATGCCGCTTTGAAATCGGTATAGATAGTGTCTACTTGCTTACCACTAGACAGATAGTGATATAGAGAAGACAAAAAACACATTAGGTTGGTGGACACTGAGCGATTGGGCATAAAGCCGTGTTGTTCCGTAGAAATATAATTTTTTACACAAGGCATTACAGATAAATGGACAATTGACTCGAGGATTTTAGAACACGCACAAATAATAGAAATGCCTCTGTAGTTTGATGCTAGTGTGCGGTCACCTTTCTTATAAATGGGAACAAGCCAAGCTAGTTTCCATTGACTAGGAAAAATCCCTACACTAAGCGAGCGAGAAAAAAGACGAGTGAGAATAGGAGTGAGGGTAATGCCACATTTTTTCAAAACACAGGCAGGGATGCCATCGGGGCCTGGTGAAAACGAAGTTTTAAGTTTGGATAAAGCGGATTTTACTAGGCTTTCACTTACAACGACTGAATTACATGATATCACATCAGAGGGCGTGTAAGACAAGCCCACGTCCAAAGGAACCTTAAAAGTACTAGGATCGACAAATACACTAGAGAAATGTTTGGCAAATAGGTTACATATATCAGGATTGGACGTAGCAGAGGACAGATCAAGAAACAGGGTGGATGGAAGGCTAGCAGAGCCTCGCCGAGAGTTCGCAAAACGAAAGAATGACCCAGGATCAATAGTGAAGCGCATTTGAAGACGCCGAACGTAGCGACGATACAGATGGCGATTAAGAAGACGATAAGCCTTAGCCGCATATTTATATACACAAAGATTGTGTAAAGTATTATTTAAACGGTAGGCGCGTTGAGCGCGGTTTTTGTCCGATTTTAATAGACGTAAAGCTCTGTTCGACCACTTAGGATTAGGAGCGGGTTTAAGGAGAGGACAGCAGGAAGGGAAGGCGGAAGTGATTACATTAGTAAACGCTGCTACAGCTTGATTAATGTCACAGTCAGCATTAATAAAGGACCAATCGGTATCGGCTAATATACGATGAAGCTTTTGGTAGTCCAATTTTCTAAAATTGAACATACGAGCCGTAGGTATTCGTTGGGAGGGTGCAGGGCGAGAGTGCGTAAGGAGCACGCTTGTCTCAAGAGCAGGATGATGATTGTCTAGCGCGACGAGTGGAACAGGTGAAGCTATGACGGGGGAGCAGCATTCCAAGAAGCCAGCATTGGCAAATAGAAGATCTAATTGTCTTCCGCGTATATTTTTTATGCCGGATAATTGCAGCAAACCGTTTACCGACATTCCATCAAGCAGAGAAACATTTTCACGTGATACACCAGTAGGAATGAACTGATTAACGCACGATGCCGACGGTTGCCAGGAGAGTGATGGTGAATTAAAATCACCAAGTAACACCATAAGATCATTTGGTTTAAGTTTGCCAGCAACGAAACTAACACTCTCATGTAAATCGTCAAGGACTACTTCGGAAGAACGCAAATCGGGTGGGATGTAAACGGCGCCGATATAGATTGCAAGGTTTTGAAGCTTAACAATTGTCCAAACAGACTCCAGCGAGTCGAACGGCAGTGATAAAGTTGACGTGTTCAGCACGGAAGAGCAGGCAATGAGTACACCACCACCACGGCAACGGTTACTGTTGAGAGAATTTCGGTCGCAGCGATAGATGACATACGCATCCTCCGAGATAAGAGAGGACGGAATTGAGGCATCGAGCCATGTTTCAGTTAACACCAACACATCCATATCAAGCTCAGATAGAGAGAGGCGTAACTCGTCTAGTTTTGTGCGCAATCCTCTTACGTTTTGATAGTAGATGTTTAGTCGATCGATCGAAGGAATGAGAGAGCGAGATGCACCGGGAGTGCTCTCGCTGCAAGTTATTAACGGCGGAAGAGAGTCGGACGGATTGTGTGTATTAGATGCAGGGTTAGCTTCCATCAATTCGGGTAAAGTCGGTAGTTCATGAAAATCTTCAGCCGGATCAGCCGGTTTACGCTTGCTGAAAGTACTGCGTATAAGGCAAGCTCATAGGACCATGATCGGGCGAAATAGTGAAATCAGCGTTTCGCAGTTGTGTCGTGTGGTTGATAGAAGGTGGCGATGAATGATGATCCGATTCACGGGTAACAGGCGCAGAAGGTGCATGGGATGCTGCAGTAGTGGGTCGCCAAACATTGACGGAGCGGGGATTAAGGTTGATGAACTCCTTAAAAGAGATCCCGCGAGGCCAGGTTGAAGCAGCCAAAGCAATAGCCCGGTGCGAATCCGGTACACCAATTTTAAAAGATACGTAGGAGAGCGTAGAAAGATCCCGGTCGCGTCGTACAAGGCTGTATACCAAGATGTCGTCTGTCCCTATGTTGGAACAGGCCATTTCACGGATCGCTTCAATCGGAGTATCAGGAGCAATACGGGAGATAAAGACCCAAGTACGGGGTGGGCGTTCAGGAACGGTCGTAATATTGTTGTAGGACAACCCTGTACCCGATGACAGCATAGCGCGTGTAACGGTATTGGTAGGCGACGAGTCGGGAGAGCGATCCATCAATCGACGTTTGGAAGGATTCTCACCAACAGCTTGATGGGTGAGCTTAGAGGCCGCAACTGGATTCGTGGTCGTTGAGTGCGTAGCAGGAATCGCGGAATGGTGAGCACTCGATGTAGTAGTATGCGTGGCAAGATGAGAGTTGAGCTTGTTCATTAGTGAGTTGAAGGAAGTGAGAAACTCACGGTGCATGAGATCAAGCCCCTTGATGCCATGCTTAACTTCATCAAGCGTTGTGAGTAGTGGAGCCTGTGAGTAGTTGCGTTCCATTGAGTGAGAAGCAGTAAGTGAGTCGATGAAATCTTTCACGGAACGAATTGATGATGCTGATTCCTGTTTCATCAAAGCTATCTCGTTTCTAAAACAATCCAGTGAAGAGGAAAGTTCGAGTCGCAAGCCAGCTGATGTCGCCTGCACAGAACGAGAGGTATCGCGGAAATCGGACTGCAACGATTCCAACAGGTAGGCAGCATCACGAGAAAGGCCGTGCGAAAAGCGTAAAGTGTCAACGGCCCGCAAACGCTGAGCACAATCCGCGCAAGCCCAGAATAGATTTTGTGACTTCTTAAAATCACGCAGGAGCGGGGTTGAAAGTCCAATGCACTTATCGTGGTAATAGTGTTCACACAGACCGAAGCACGGAATTGGATCGTTGCTAATAGCACCTTCACATTTCTTACAGATCACGGACGCCATCGCAAAATAGCGCAAAGTTCAACTGCACAGTGAGTGGTCACAACAACCGCAGGCGGATCGCAATGTTTATTTGTTGAACCGTACAATTCACAGGTGCCGCACAAATTTGTGATACGTGAACGCGCGAGTGCAAATTAACCGAACTAAAACAGTTCAAGCACTTAAACACCAAGAAAATCGCGGTAAAAATCAACTGGGAAATAGCAGAGTGAGAAAGCACAACCAGCCGCTATGAGTGACAAGTGACAAGAGGCTATGAATTGCTATGATTGTTATTAAAATACTGTCAAATTGAATCTAAATGAAGTAACAGATCAATCGAAGCAACCGTTCGGCGCAGATCTCTGAACTGGCCTGGAAACTCCTGGTTCCCCGGTTTCGTGAGATGGCGAGAGTAGAGACACGCGGGATTGATTTGAGTAGTTTTGTGCCAGTATTATGATACATTAATTAGATTACCGCTCCTGATTTGTTGGCCAGCAGTGTGTTTCTGGTTGGCGCATTTGTCTTGTGAGCTGAATTGATCTCCAGCTCCGGGGGAATAGATCATGCGTGATTGATGGGCGTGAAGTGGCATGAATATGCATGCGCGCTGGCAAATGTAGCGTCCAGGTGGAAAATTCCCCATCGCGTCCAACACTCGCCCATCGCGGTGGGTTGATTTATACGCAATGTCAAATATTGTGCACCGATTGATTGTGCTTGCCGAGGGAGCTGTTGGCATGTTGGGAGCAGAGGCGCGCCAAATGCTGCCAAGAGGTAGCCAGCGACGCGTGTCCATTTCCTTCGCGCGTTGTCGTAGGCGTCTGTGCACTTCAATCAAATTAATTAAATTGCATTAACAAGTTAAACACAAAGTTCCGTCAGTGCCGTCCGGCGAGGGCGTGCGGAGCAGGCGAACTGGTAAAATTCTGTATCCTAGGCAAATAATCATCAGCAGTCAACAGTCGTCGCTCCACAGCTACTCTCTAGGCACGCACACACAAACACACACATACACCAGGGAAAGCGGCACGTCACGCCGGTCGGGTCGGATCGGATCGGGAAAGTTTCCGGGCAGCCGGAAGTTGCTGTTTTCGCAGAACCATCCCCGTGGTTGGCCCGCCAGAACGGTTTCTTGCGCTGTGCACCCCTCGCTCGGTGTCGCATCAGTTAGCGACACCCCATCAATTTTCGCATCATAATTTAAATTAACATATTTCCATCCTAAAGAAGTTAGCGCTCGCGCGTTCTACGGCGAAAAGAATCGAGTCAAAAAAGAACGAAGAAGTAGAAAAAAACACAGTCAAAAATGTGTTTTGTACAACGGGTGGGGGCCAGAAGATACAAAACCATTTCGGTAACGAAGTAATCGTAAGAGGCCAACGAACGACGGCCCTCTTGTTTAGGGCGCGTCACAGCTAGAGCGGCCGCTAAACGGCGCACAGGGCCAACGTGTTTTGTGTCATTAGAAATTGATTTAAATGCGAATGCAAGTGAGTTTGAGCTTGGCCTACGGTACCGTTGCCAGCTTGCCACAATCACACCCCAATGCGGATGATTTCCAGCCCCTCGGATCGGTTATTGGAGGGAGAGTAATGGCATAATGGCAGCATGAGCATGATTGTTGTTGGCTGAAGAGGGAAAATTGCTGCTCACAACCGGAACCGGATTCGCAGCGCGTACGCAAAGGACGACCGTCCTTCTTAACGAGGGAGTGTTTGATGCTTTATTGTGTTCGTTTTTGGTTTGTTGTTGCTGATGCCGGTCTTTGTAAATGTGAGTTACATCGAACGCGTAAGTGTTGCGCAAATGATGATGCTGCTCGGGCTATCCAGTTCATCGCTTGCGTGCCATTCCACAGCAAATGGCAAATTGCTGGTTCATATTGAATCGCCTAAAGGGAGAACCTCTTTTGGAATGTTATAACCGGCCAGCGGGAGGCCCGAGGCCGACGACACACGTCACCACACCGACCTGGGAAGAAGGGTCCGGCATGGGTCCCTTTCAAGCGCATCCGAGTCGATCCACCTCAGAAAGGGGGAATGTTTGTGAAGTCTCACCCGAGGTGGTTTCGCAATCGAGCAATTGCGACAACACAAGTACATGGCGTCCCAGTGTCACATCAATTTGTATGCTAACTGTTAACACAAATATTTAATTATTCGTTCGAGACGATGAGACGATGCCATGCCGGTGATGCTACAGACACACAAACACACACTCACAGATACGCCGGATCGATCAGCAGGATTCTGCCGCCCTGGCGTTGTGCAGCAAATCTATCAAACTAGCGGTGAGGTGTATTGATTTGTGAACACCGACCTCATCAGGACACTACCGGCAGGCCTTGCTGTGCGATGCCCGGCTCCGAGGTACAGTTGTGTGGCAAATCCCGGCACGTACACATGCAACATTTATCAAAAGCTGGTAGCCCGTACTTCGACCGCGTTCACGGCTGAAAAAGAAACCATTCCCGGGCAAGCGTCCTCCCGATAAGCAGTGCAATTTCCGAGCAACAACAGAATTGGGAAGCTAACGATCGGTAACAGCTGCCACTCGCTCGGTCGTTGGTAACGCGCGCGGACACAGAACCTGCTGCCCACAGTGAAGGAGCAGGAGCGCTGTCAAATAAACGTCTGGTTGTGTCGTCTGCCCGGCGAACGAGTATATTGCAGCACGGTGCCCCTAGAAAGCACCGGGTTCGACTGGGCCCGGCCGGACCGGAGTCGGACACCTCCAATCACATGCAGAGCAATCAAAACAGGATGTGTGTCCTGCCACAGGGGCACTCGCGGGGTGCTGCAGGCTTTGAGGTCTCATTTGATGCGGTAGGTTGTTTGGATGTTTGGTCTATCAGGAAGAAGATGGCATATGTGTGATGTATGTCGGAGCAACCGCGCGGCCGAAATCAATTCATCAAAATTCATTTTTCCCAGCGAGGCGGGCAGGCAGACTGACAGCGAGGGTGTTCCGTGGGAGGGGTGCAAAGATCACGCAGGATGACGTTCGGCTTTGACAGAGCACTTGTTGTTTGGCTAAATGTTGTGTGTGTGTGTGTGTTTCGCGCTTAGGTTTGTGTTTGTTCCGCTAGATGCGAGGGCTGGATAGCGTTGATTTAGTTCGGCCACTGTAGATCTCTGCGGCCGGAACGAATCAGCAGGAATAATTGGAACGATACAGGCCTGCTGGGCCCGGATGCTTTGATGTCGGGTTGGCCGAGTTTAGCGATTCGGTGGATTGAAGTTTTCGGAGTTTACTTTATACTTAAAGAGCTGTTTCGTTTGTTGAATGTGAGGCTATGTACTGTCAAGAGCGTACTGTTCTGCGTGTGAGTGAGGCATACGCTCGGGTCAAAGGCGAATCAAAAGGGGGCGGAATGCTAATTGAAATGGTTCACATCGTTCTGGAGCACGCGTATTAAAAAAAGACCAGAAGCATGCTAAATGAACCGAAAGGCTACTGGCCTGTAAATGGGTGCATGCACTTTATCCTATCGATGCAGCGAATTGACAAATGGATGCAGTTCGGGCTTGTTCAGGGTGCTGCCATTGCTCCCATTGCACAAGCTACCGTGCACCATGAGCAAGGGGTTGTTGTATGGTCATGAAAATGTAATGCCGATTGTAAACGGAAATAATATAAAAGGGTAAAAGCATTAAATGTTTGATGCCTTCAAACGATGCCGTGGCGAGCTGGTTGCGTTTCGATGTGAATAACAGCATCAGCAGTAGCAGACCATGATCCGTCTCACTGCTGCTGGTGCGGTGCTTTTTAGATGATGGATTATTTGATAGATGCACAACACATCACATGATGTATGCTGTGCTGTCAAGGCACACAGGGACAGGTGCATCGATGGGAGGGCAGCAGCGCTGGTACGTTGCGCTCGCCTGTCTTGTCCCGTTTCGTGCTGCACGGACGTCGAAGTCGTCCTCTCGTCCTGCCCAACATGGACATGGGATCTCTCACGGTAGGGTTGAATAATTGATATCGGTTTTATGTCGAAGGTAGAACGGTTCTTTGCTACACCTGGCGTCCCAGTCCTCTCCCCGGCGTCTCTCTAGTTCATTACCCGTTCGGGTGAGCATCATTTAAGCTAATTGCTACATAGTTACCATTTCAATCATGTCTCCTCCCCACACCCTCCCGGGGGAGATGCGTTGGGAGAAAAATCCCGGCTGCAGGAGTTGGGAGGGGAAATATTGTGCGCAACTCTGGTTGAGTGACCTTTCGGGTCGCCCCGGTGTTACACAGAAGGTGCACAGGAAGTGTGTGTTTGTGTGTGATGGACAGAATTCTGTATTTGACCGTTTGGCGTACATAGTGGTAGGATTCTAATTAACGCGAAAAGGGAAAACGGCGATCTCGCCAACAGAGATTGCAAACAAGGTGTTGGGACAATTTTTTTAAACAAGTATTCTACCCACGTTCGTTGATCGTTCCGACAAATGTAGAAGGGCGATGTTTTGAACACGGTAAAGTCCTGAGTCCACCCCACCCAACCAGTTGGGATCATTAATTTTGCACCAACTTTTTGCTTTCGCTTTGGGAGTTTTTTTTTGTGCCTCACCCGATGCCACACAAAACTGACGCCGGATTTGCGATTGTTTGGGGAATCTGTTTTTTGTTGTTGTTATTGCTGCAGTTTGGAAAGATTCGTAGCTGGTTTTTTTCTGGTTCTCTCTGCTCCCATAACAAACGAACGTATGGCGCGACCGTGTCCGCCCGATAAATAGCGTAATTGATCCGAAATGAAGTAGCAGCTGGTGTTAATTGGGAGTTATTTGCAGCGTACCGTAACCGAGACCGGCGAAAGATGCGCGAAATTGGTATGCTCGATGGTGCGTGCTTGCTGGCCCCTTCCGTTGCCCAACGCCGGGCTGATTGGGGCAAATCGTTTGGACCGTCTGTACGAGTGCGACATTTGCATACGTTGGATGATCCGCTGTCTGCGGAAATAATTGCTAACAAATATGATAAAGTTTCACTTTTTTGTGTGCCGCTTTACCACCAAGCAGACGGTGTGTCGTCTGAACCTGATGCGCGTAATTGTAACGACCGATGTGGAGCCAATCATTTGTTGAACCATATGGTGAATGTTGTTGCCTTCAGGATAACGTTATTTTTCCACAGCAAAGGTTGATACTTTTTTATTCGCATCCAGAGAATGTTTTCAAACTGCTCATCGAGCAATAACCGTCCAACAGCAACAATGGTGTGTAACTTTACTGTGCTCTTTTTCCAGAGGTTTACAGTCGCATTTTAACGATTGAAACTCTAACACGGACACAAACCGCAGCGTCATAAGATGCGATGCGCTGCGTCAAATTTGTGCCGTGCAGAAAGGTACCTCGTCCGTGCTACAGCCGTCCGCCAAGATTCTGTGGCAAGTAATTGGATTTTACAGCACCGTAATCTACACAACAGTGTGCAAATAACCGTTGCTTTCGGTATTATCTGCGACAACGGTGGCTTGCTTCCGGGCAGGGATCATTTCCGCTTTCATCCATAAACATATCCGCCAAACTTAACGATAATGGTTGCGCATTTACCGTCCAGCTAATGTCCACGGTCGGGGCGCAACAAGAGGAGGACAGCCAGGGCGGTGGTGTACCGTAGCTTAAATTATTCATTACCAAGGACTGTGTGTATGGCTTCGGGACAGTTTTTAAGGCTCTGAAGGTGCGTCCCGACCCACGACAGGAAGATCCTGGATATCACGTGGAATTTCTTCCTGTTTAAAGCAACCCACATCGGGTGGGAAACACCAAGTTTTCCGATGAATCTCTTCGAATTTCCGATGTGAATTTCTAATCAAGTTTAGTGCTTCAGTCCGTGCACTATGGACTTGCAAAGTCCGCCAACATTTGCGCTCGAATCCTTTCATCTTTCCCGTGTCG
Source organism: Anopheles coluzzii (assembly GCF_943734685.1). Classification (NCBI taxonomy): domain Eukaryota; kingdom Metazoa; phylum Arthropoda; class Insecta; order Diptera; family Culicidae; genus Anopheles; species Anopheles coluzzii. Next base: position 94,865,104 of record NC_064671.1, on the reverse strand, counting down.
GAGAGCTTTCAGTTCGGCATTTGATGCCGGCACGATGCAACACAATCAAAGGAAATGCGAGGACTGAAACAACAAGGCAAATGGTTTTGGCGGAAAATAAACGTAATCTTTCAGCTCTTGCTTTCCAATTGGCAAACCGTTCATCCCTGAGTCTATGCGTTTCTGCTGGGGAGAGGTTTTTTTTCGGCGTGCTGTTGGTTCTGGTTGTTTTTGCGTTATTTATTTATGCAGATCTACAGATAACATGTATCCGACCAAGCCTATCGCGTGCTGGGGAGAGCTTGTAGAAAGTCATCGAGAAAGAGAACCCTTGGGCGGGCGGAGGGCAAAAACGACACATCTTTGAATATATGCGCAAAATCGAAAAACAAGCACTCCCAACCCAAAACCGATGGCCTTTGCAGAGCGAATGCACAACCGGTGGTACGGTCATTAGGAGAAGAGATGCTGCCGACGAGAGTCGGTCCGTTGGGTATAGAAAATGAGTTACGTTCTGATGCCCCTTCCGTCCAGTGAGCCCTCTCTTGCCCGTGTCCCAGGGATCGGAAAACCGAAACAGGACGGGATAAATATTCATTTATGCATTGAAATGTGGCCCTCGCTCTTCAGTGAGCACGTGTTTTGATGGGCAAAACATGTGTTTTGCTTTACAGTCTCCTCCAACTGTCAGGTGGCCAGGATTCTAGTCGCGAAGGGTTTTGCCTGTGGAAGGCTGGCAGTCGTTTGTTTCGTGCGCTTTGCGGAACCGGCGGGTCGAAGGTCCGATTAGTCCTGGGCGTGTTTAGCAGCAGGATGTGTAGGAAAAACGCAGTAGGGAAAGCCAACTCACTCACTCGTTCCCCTCGGTGCGGGTGATTGTGTCTGGTGGGCCAAGGACTCGATTAATTCATCAATTCAAGCCGTTTGGTGCTGGAGCTTGGGCTGGGTGGATAAGAATGCTGTGTGTGTGTGTGTGTGTTTGTGGCCTGGCCGGTTTGCGGGCCGGTTGTGCCGTGGTTACGGTTGTTGGTTTTTTGTCCGTTACGCACTCGAAAAGTGAGGAAAATATTTTCCTTAAATTAGCAATTCTGAGCATTGCATAACATTTTCGCCCCATTAGCATAGGCGTACAAGGAGGGTGCTGGGCGGGGTGGAGAGCGCGTGTGTTTGTAATCGAAACGCTTCCCGTTCATGGCTGCTCTTTCAGGCGTACCGACGAGTGGTGGAGCGAAAACAAAAATGGATATGATTTTATTTAAATCTTGCGTTTGCACGTAGTATGGATGAAGAACACAAAAAAAAAATTAACCGCCGGATGCAGCAATGTTGGCCTTCGAATGAAATTGAGTTAAAATTCTGATTGCAAAAAAGGGCAATACCGTGTAGCGGCGGCGCATTACAGCGTGCATACTTTACGGCGCGCATAAATTAAACCGTCATCAGAGGAGGCGCCGAGTCGCTGAGCGTGAAGCTGTACGGCTGGCTGTGCCTCGCAACGAAGCCTTCAACGTACCCGAAATGGGACAGTTAGAGCGGTACACCGACGTTCCTTACCGCAAGCATGGGTGCCATCACGCACGGTGAAAGTTTGCGGTCTCATTGGGGCCGTGTTTGTATTTATGCTAATCGCATTTTCTCACTCAAACAAATCAAAGGCGTTTCGAGCGGGGTTGCAGGAAGCCATATCATCGACAATGTTTGTGGCAGTGCTTTTAATTTTATATTCAAATTGAATGTATTTCTAATCACTCTGCCTGCAGGGAGATGAAGAGCGACGAATTGACAAGCCCCATTGTGGGTGGGAAGGATCGGGAAGGCGCAGATATTCATGACAGTAAACTGAGCCATTGTTTGATCTACTATTTGTCGTCGGGTGATGAAATGAAATTAATTAAGACCACCTCTAGGTGCTACCCTAATTAAGAATAAGATTTGAATGTTAATGAAGGATCGCTCCAGGCCGGCCCGGTGAGTTGGTGTGCCGTGCATATCCGATGCCATCGTCACCCCGGCACTTGTCGGAAGTTTTATCCGAGATCAAATACTGCTCCAATGCGAAACTGTTGCTTGCAGTTGGTGGCAACGCCTTGCCTGGAAACAATTTTAATCTCGTCTCGATGGTGCACCCGCCGTCGGTGGCGGGCGTGCTGCAGCTGACGCTGCTCGGGAATGTTCGCTCTCCCCTTCACCATTTTCCGGCAATATTTATGCTGCGCTGCCAACTTCCGGGCGTCTCCCGGTGGCGTTTGATGCAAGCATTTTCCAGCATGCTTGCCGCTTGCGATCGGAATCGGCCTCGGGCAAAACAAACGAAATATATTTCCGCCTCTCAACTGCAACTGCTCGCTCGGTAGGTATCGTTTCACGAGGTGAGGGTGTTTGTGTGTGTGTGTGTGCCGAACGGAAAACTATTGCAACGTCGGACGTAATGCTGCCCTTCCAGATTGCTTGTCCTAGTTTACGATGAAAAATTTTGCTCGCTCCAGGGCTGCCGGAGTGAAGCAAAAATGGTGATGAGCAGCAACAAAGCAGCGATGGTGCTGGAGCAAGTGGAGATAGGACGTGGTACGAAACATTTCTTGAAAAGGCAGAAGACACCGCCCCTTACTGTACCGCGCCTTTCCCGGGCACGGCCGTGTGATGTGATCCTGCCTCTGATCTACTTAGTGCAAACGGTCAAGAAACAGACGGTGCAATCATAAAAAAAGAAGTCCGATCCCTCCGGTCCGCGCTCACTTGCCTGGAACGAGGCGAAAAGTCTTATGAAAAATCCTCGGAAACTTGGTAAAATATTTCCTTCCTCATGTTGCCGGCCGAGCGGCAAGGAGCTTTGGTTCGCCTTGGCAAGATCGCTTATCCGCTCTGGCTTTTTTTTGGCTTTCGTATCGTCGGTCTTGTTATCGCCGGACCTACCAGGCAGAGGACGCTGATATGGATCTGCGTCTCTCGAGTCTCGCAATGTTCTATACAGCGGATATCGCACCGAACGATCCCGACATGTGTGTGTGTGTGTGTGTGTGTGAAACTGGCCATCCGGGCATCGTGGGCTGGTGGCCCAGTGCCTGTTGTTGCTGGCAAATGTTCGTTCTCCCTTTTTGATTGGTGATAAAACAAGTTGACAGCCCTGAAATACCGTAAAAGCGATTCGTCGGGGTGTACAAAAGGAACTTTTGCTGCCGTCTTCACACATGTCTCCTTTGCTGCAGAAACTTCCGGCGCTGGCATTGACGGACGGAACGGCATATCACTTTGCTGAATGATGATATTTCGTTCGCTTTTTGTTTTGCAGTGCTCTTTCTTTTCTTTGCTGTGTCCGTGATTACTTTCGCAATATAAATCGCTATTGCGTACGGTATACCCGTGCCACTTCCGGGTATACGTGGAACCGGGACCGACAAAGACGCGATACACGTTCTTGGTTAGTTTCGGTGCGGCCGGTACTGGAAGGCGTGTGGGCGCGGCAGCAATAGAAAGGATATTACATTTTGATTTTGTGTCGAGTAGAGCAGAGCGAGAACCTTCGTGCGGCAGTGAGCTGGTACAGCAGCAGCGGAACGGATAACAGATCTGACCGGATCGATTGAAGTGTGAGAATTTGATTGCCAGCCCGTTCCGAAGCCCGTCATATTAATGCCATGCCCTGACTCGCCTTTGTTTTATTTATCAGACCACCCACCATTCATCCTCCCTATAACATGACGGTACGGAACCCTTTTTGCCGGAATGGGTGCTTCAAAGAAACGGCAGCAACGTGTTTAGTGCGGAATGATGGCTATTTGGCAGCAGCTGTTGAAGTTTTTCGAAAAGCCAACGTCAAACACTTCATATTTACGTCCACGGGCGCGCTGAATCCCTTGCTCGCCCAGCCCGGACACCCACGGCTCCCAAAGCCCCCCCCCCGCCCCTGCGTACAATGTACAGCAAGTGCTTGGTCAGGTGAAACTAATCGACCGAAATCGTGACATTTATAAATGAGCGAAAAATTTACTTTCCCAAAACTGCTTTAAAAGCGTAATCGTTCTCGTTGGCCGGCTGGCCGTGCCATGGTGTGGAGCATTAAAAAAAAAAGGTGTGGAAAACAGCATCCCCTCCTGGTGGTGCAAAAAGTGGTGCGCGTGGCTGGCATGGTATACAAACACAGAGAGAAAGTAAAAAAACAAAAAACAAAAAAACTCGGCAGCACAACACTCCAAGGCACACGGTGCATGTTTTGATGTCATAGAACCTGATGTTTCCACATCAGAACACTCCACGGTTTTCGCTCAGCATCCGATGCGAAAAGCTGTACTATGTGAGAGCATGAACTGAATGTGTACGCGCGCGCGTGTGTTTGTGTGTGTGTGTGTTTGTGCCGGGGCCCATTTGTAACCATGTCAACCAAATATTTACCTTCCGTCGTAAAGCGTACCAAACCGGGTCCGGGACCGGGAACGACCGCCGTGCGAAATCGCGAGTACAGGGAGGCTAGAGGGCTAGATGGAAATTAAATGCCCAGCCATTCGGTAAGCATTTGTCAGCGAGCAGTAGCTGAACGTCAGCACGGGGCCAGAAATTATCTGGTTGTGCCCGAGTTTGTACACCCGCAAAACCCGCCGCTACCATCGCCGGTCGCGGTGTGGATTGTAAAGTAAGTGAGTGAGGTTCTCCGCGAAGCGCGACGACGAATAGTGCCCGTGTTTAGATGATTGCAAGGCGCGGGAGATGACAGAGGTTTGGGGCTGAGAGTGGTGGCCATTATCTCGGGATTGGTCAAGCGTTCGATGGGAAAACGGTTCGGGCGTCGGGAAAACGGGCATTCGTTCTCGGTACCGGTTGTGCGCGAAGCTCGCACCAGACAGCAATTAATAAACAGGATCTAAACGGGGACCGTGGGGTCGCTGGGAATGGTGGGTAGGATGTGGACACGGGTGGAACACAAGCGGTGGCAGTTTAACGAAATATTTGCTTACACTTACCACACATTGCGTCCTTCCTTCCCCCTGCATCAACCGCTTACGCCCTGAACACGTTGATGTTGCTGACGAATGGTGTACGAACGATGCGAATGCGTGTTTAATCTGCCCGCTTGAAAGCCACCCATCAGCCCTTGTCACGATGACATCTCCGATGTTTAGTCGTTCGTTTTGCGACTGGTTCCGTTTCGTGCGCTTTTCACGGTTGCTGGGTTTCCGTTCGCGTCCCGAGCGTGACATATCAGGTGGGCTATGCGATGGTGCAGGTGTGTGCATTGGCCACACCAGTGGGTGGCGTGAATAAACAGCAAAAAAAGGGGGTTCAGCGGGAAGGCGTAAGTGTAAATTGGAAATCGCGTGTTGTAGTTTAGCTGTGCAAGCTAATGCGGCGGATAATTTGAATGTGCGATAAAGTATGTGATGTTCGTGCACTTAAGTAATTATCCTAGAACTCTGTGTTTGGGTGGGGACGGAGAAAGAGGAGGGAGCATTCGCAACATTTGAATAAATCTGTGTTGCGGGGAAAGCTATCGGTGGAGTGGTGTAATTGTGGTGGATATGTAATGGGATTCATTTGTCAGGAAATTATGCGATGATATGATGAGCAAGGATTTGTTGTCAAATGAAAGTCGATAATCGTCTTGAATCGAGGGAGTTTTTCAACTTTTTATGTAAAATGATTGGTTTTCACCATTTACATGTTGTTATGTTTCAAATTAATGGGAACATGTGAAAGAAATACCAAAAATAATATACTTTTTTTTAATGAACCTAAGCATGATTGGATGGATTCATGTTACTGTCCCCTCTTCTGGTCGTTTGTATTCGTCTGTATGCAATTATTCTTGATCCGTTTTTTGAAGGCAATATGTTTTGGTGCTGCTGTTTTTTTGGGCGGAGAAAATGCGTATCCCTTTCACTGCCGGAAGCATCCTGCCTTGGCGAAACATTACAAACTTCCCTGTTCAATAATAAAACAAAACCAGCACGTGGAATACTCAACCCTCCCGCCCATCGCCGGGGACAGAGCATCGCCTACACGTCACACATCAGCCAGGGCCAGGGCGATCACCCCAAATCCGCTTGGCATGCGGCATGCGGCGGCCCCTTCTAGCCGGGTACCACCGGAGACAAACAACAGCGGCACAGCGATGACACGTGTATTTGGGAGATTTAAAAATGAAAAGGGACAGGGAAACCGGTGAAAAACACGCGCATTCCACTTTGCAATCATCATGTTTTTATCTTTGCGTCGCCATTTGCCACCACACCCGCGCCGCCCGCTTCCGGCTGTTGCCGGATGTCTTGTGGTGCGTTATTTGTACGACGATTGGAAAGAAAGCGAGGGGCCATGAAATAGAAGAAGAGTAGTAGCAAATAAAAAAACGTCGCTTATGCGAAACGAATCGACTGCAATGGTGCAGGATTGGGTTTTAGTAGTTGCCAGCTCCACGGGTGGGTTTATTTTGCCTGCTTCCGCCAATCGGAGATTTATACGGTATTACGACCCCTAGGCGAGAGGGAGAGCGCGCGGCGGAGGTGTTCGAACACCCATGTACGTTGGCTGGCGTTTGGTTCGGTTCGTTGGCCCATTTGTGTGTGTGTGCCCTTCGCAGCATTCAGCATAATATTATGCTGCATGGTGTCACTTTTATTCGACTTTTCTTACGGCGGCACTTGCTTCCACCCTTTTGCTGCCTGCCACCCCGCGGGACCGCGACAGCGACACACGCGAGGTCAAAGATTTATGTTATTCGTTTTTGGGTATTCGTATATACCGCGAAATGGAAGTTAATAAATTTAGTTTCTAATGTTATTGGTTGTGTGCAGCGCGCAGTGGTAAGGAATGGAAAGGGGCCCAAGAACCGACATACGACAAAGAGAGAAAGAGAGCGAGAAAAAAAAGAGAGAACTGAACGTAAATACTTATGTTTCAAATAAGTTAAAGGAACACACCTCGGAGTTCTTGCAGCCACCCGGAAGAAACGCCATATGACATCGTCTCTCTTTCCCGTCCCATCCGCAGCATAGATGGTTGGTGGTTTGTGATTTTTTGTACCGAACATGCGAATCCATTTTATTTTATTCGTTGTCGCCATCCTTCTTCTGCCGTTTCGGAGAGGTCGTTGTTTTTTTTCTTCTATCCATTCGCTTCCTTCCCGTGAGTTTGTATCCCGTGCGCTATTTTATTGAAATAAAGGGATTTTCTTTATGTTGCAACCAGGGCCACCTCCACCTGACGCGTGGGGACTCGTATGGTGCAATGTGGTGCGACTTGCGACCGGCAGCATCGTGTACAAGGCAAGAACACGTGTTTAGTTTTTTGACGCTCACCCGCACCGACAGCAGCGTGTGCAGTAGTTGCGCCACCCGCTTGTTGGTTGCGGGCAGCCTGGCCGGCAGGACGGGGTGGCGAATTCATTTTCCCGAACGGAAGGGAGACCCTGGTCAGCCGCTTTTTATTTCCGTTTTAATCCAGCGAGGTATCCGTCGCATCGCAGTGTCATTTCCACTGTGTGTTCGTTTCATTCTGACACGGTCGCATGGGCTGGAGTGCTGGGGTGAGTGCGCTCTAGGTAAGGCTACCGCCATTTGGAATTGCGTCCTTGCAGCACACCGTGCAGCCGTGCAACCGTGGTACCGTGGTGGATTCTGGGTGGGAAGACAATTTCCTCGACGGGAAGCGCCAGCCTCTGCCATGCACCGTATGTACTCCGTGGCGGGCGGCAAGGGCCACGCGCAAGGTGGCAACTAAAACAAGGCAACTCGCAGAGCGGGTGGTTGCAGCTGCCCGCTTCCCTGTGAGTGTATGTTTTCGGAAGCACTTTTTTCCAGGAACGACATTTTCCCGTTTCTCGAATGAAAGTTTTTCGTACTGTCGGTATTTTGTCGTGGCCACTGCTGCTGCTGCTGCTGAATGAATAAGAAGCAGTGGCAAATCAGTGGCAGTCGCAATCGTCCTCACCGGTAAGCACTGGTACATTAGCTAGTAGTAGTGCGGGGCAGGAGGTGGGGAGAGAAAGGGAGCTGTGGCAGGCGTAGGTTAGTCTTGGTCGTAGTAGTTTGCCACTATTTGTTGAGGTTAGCGCAAACGAATGAATTCGTTTCGTTTCTTGCTGGTGGTACATGCGCCTCTCTGACCAGGGTACACCGGGCTGGTGGACCGGAAGACACCGGAACGGATGCGGAAGGTACTGGTATTGTGGGTTGCGGTTGTCAAGAACTGCACGGTTCATGTCATCTCAGTGTAAAGAAGCTCGTTCCATCGTTTCCTCCAGGAAGGAAAAAAGCGTTGTCCTCCGTGAGCGGTGTGCCTGTGTGTGTGTGTGTGTTAGCTTCTGTTTTTACAACGTTCGTGTCCTTCTCGTCTCTCGTTTTCCTCCGGGCAAGTTCTTCAAGTTGACCGGCCTCACAGACACAGAAGCATCGGAAAAGATTATCCAATTTTTCGGGTGCCAAGAACGAAGGTGTAGTACGCGGGCGATTGAGGTTTTTGTGTGGTTTTAGTTAGTGTGGAGACTAAGTTTTCCTGATTTTCCCCCGTCCCAGAACATGCCAACTTTCGGAGCCCTGGCCTTACAGACCAAGACTTGCATGCAGCAGAAGATGGCGTAGACACATACATAAGTTTTTCGCGCACGAAATGTCGGCATTCGCCGTCTTTCGTTTTTTCTCTCTTTTTTGCTGGTGCTGCTGCACGGCCAGCGAAGGAGCGAGCGACTTGGCTAATTTAGGTGGCTGTTCGACTATTCGGCTGCTCTGGCACTGGCCCCCACTGCTTGTGGGGTTTATTGAATTGGATAGTTTTATCCGGTCGTTTCTCGTTACATTCTCGTGAGTACTCCGTCTACATCAGATAAATTACCGCAGATCAACCGAACCGGCGTGATGACTAGACTTTTCATTGAGTTAGGCAGAGATTTGTTCGGGAATCGGTGATTTCGGTGTGCGGAAGAACGGTTGATTGTTGCATTGTTGCGACCGTGAAGCAAACATAACAAGATACGAAACAAACAACGAGATGGGAATGAAATTACAGCGCGCAAGAATGAAAAGTTGATCAACTGTGAATGTAGCTCGCTGGTGGAACATGCGTTGCTTAAATCATAAACTATGAAGTTGTATATGACTCTTATGCAACTTTCACGAGCCAATAAGTACATTATACAGCGTGTACTGCTTCCCATCCATGGGTCATACGTGTACGTGGTTAGTGTAAGCGCAGTAGAAACTATAAAGATACACAAAATAGATTAATGTGAGCTCGTTCTTAGCGTGTGTCACACTGTGGTTCGGTTATTGTTCGACGCGTATTGCTTGTCACTTTAGCTATCTCGACACTCTTGACATGTGACCCAGTCCTTCCGGGTGGCGGCTCCACCGCCAAAGGAGCATCGCGGCACGAAAGAATGGAGCGAAAGCGCTCCGGGAAGGACGTCGTCGTGTGTGTCGCTCAAGACAAGCACCAAGAAGCGGCAAGGATACCATTCACATATGTCAGCTTATATTGCAAAAGCTAGGGTTTCGGGAAAAAGACACACTGTGTGCGAGCTTGAAGGATGACAATCAACGTATCTTCTTGCGATATGACATTCGAATGATTGTGGTTTTGCTATCTTTGCGGGTAGGGCAGATAGGTAGGGGTAATACGCAGGCCAACCGAAGCTGGAAGAGGCGCGTGCAGAGGCCTCCCCCCCCCGCTGGCATGACTGTTTGAATTGTTTGAATGGAAAAAGCTTCATCATACTTTTCCATGACACAATTTAGCGCCAATAGCAGAACAAAAGAGCTTGGATAAACATTCTTACTCCTGCCTTCCCCCTCCACTCATTCACTTCTTCTTGTGGCTTTCTTCCTCCCTCTTTTTTGTATGTCAAGCTGAGACGCGGTGGAAAATGTTACCGCAAAATAAATATCATCATTCCAGTTGCGTTGGAATTGAGATTGAAAAACTATTTCCCACCGACGCGAAAACAACCGGGGCAAAAAGATTCAATTCGGCGGCAGCAAACGCGACGGGCGCGTATGGCGAGCGCAAGGCTCGGAATAATGTATAAGTGGAGCTGGAAAGTTGGCAGATATTTCGTTGAAATGATATCAGTGCTATAACGAGCAGGCTTGAGTAAGTGGTGTGATGGGGAAATAGGGAGTAAGTTTTTCTTCTGCCACGGCTCTGGCAAGGCGGCCAGGCAGCCAAGCGAACGCGCGAACTGAGTGGCACGATTTTCCGCACTTGCTCGGTTGCGTTTGCGTCGCGGCTTTTCGCGCCCACGTCCCGCGTCCCCCAGCATTCGAGTTCTTGGATATTGCAAGACGGAACGGCTTGAAAGAAGTGTCTATAGAAAGAACAACAATTGCATTCAGTGGTAAACGGAGGGTGGTGAAGGGAGAGGATGGCGCTACTGGCTACACAAAGAAAGCGAAAGAATGAAAACCGCGTAAAACCTGGTTAAAATGAAACAATAGATGAATCGCACGGTGCTGCGCCGATGGTTCGAAAGGAGAGTTTCCCCGCTGTGAGCCATTGTTTGGTAGAATTATTCCAACAGGATTGAAATGCAAAAAAAGAAAGGAAAATATGGTGCTAAAGGTAGCGAATTGGAAACAGCACAAGTTTGGCTGAAGTTCAGTTTCGCTCAATTATTTTTCATTAAAATTTATATCACCTTATGGCTCGTTCTGGAGCGCGCGTAGCGAAACGTTTAGGATGCGGAAACTTGCGCCATATGCTGAACACTTTTCTTCCCCGACTGAATGTGGTACAAAGGGATTATGTTTGAACGGATTGCAACAGTATCCAAAGCACTGAGCACTTTTGATGTTCAAAAGCAGTGTAGTTTCCGGTGTCTTGAGGGCAAATCACGAAGAAGCACCAATCGATCGATTATGCAACCGATCGACCTTGAGGCGTAACTCCGGGAGATAATCAATAGTGTCTAATAGCTCGTGTTGGTACGAGATAGAAAGACCATCGTACCGGGAATGCTGGTTGCCGGTCGACGATGACGAAGAAAAAGATAAATCAGCGACCTAATTGAGGGGACGTTCAATTAAACCGAAGACCTTATTATCATCGCTCGAGCAAGGGCTAGGGAAAGGATTGGAAAAGCTCGAGACAGCAAAGTTCCCAAAGCAGGGCGCACGCTAGGACCGAGCGATAGTGGACGGGGGATGTTGAAGGTCAGTGCAATCATGGCAAATGATTAGAGCTCCCGAGGACGTGATCAAGTTGCGGATGTAGCTCTTCTGTTCTTCTAATCAACGCGTCCATTGTGGTGCATCGAGGCATCCGTTAAGGATGTGACGTTTCCGGAGGTTCTTTTCGGACCTGCCGCCGGGGGCAGAGCCGAGCAGATAATTGCGATGTACGCATGCGAGTGATATAATAATTGAGAAAAGTTGGGTACAAAACTATATCTCGGCCACAACCAACCGATGGATCGTTCGATGAAAGCTCGTTATGACTATCATTAAAGGCACTTGGCAACTTGTAGCGTTCCCTATTCCCAAACCATTTAGAGTGGTTGGCATCGTTGCACGTAACGCACATATACTAGGTTCTAGTGGACAGCTTTCCTCCACGTCGCTCGCCACAAACGAGATGTCCTTTGAATGGTAGTGTTTTGCTCCTCGGGGGAAAAAGTAGCCTCTCCGCTCGGTGAAGCTAACAAGCTCCATGGAACTTTAGCTTTTAAGCTCGGGATACCGTTCCGTTTCGTAGGCGAGGTACGCAGTTGGGCCCAACCATATGGCTGAGCAACATCTTCGGACAGAAAGTTATGTAAATGGCAGTAATTTCGAAGCGCCTGTGGGAAAGTTGCATTTAAATAATTCGTTTTCGTTCGACCTTTCCGTAACCTCCTCGACTGCCTGACTGATGGTGTACCGAAAAATCGATCCCTTCGCTTTCTTTTGTTCGCAAATGCTTCGTTGGGAAGGCGTTCTGAAGGGATGTTTCGTTTGGTTTCGCAGCGTCATGCATTTTCTTTTTTGGTTTGCTCCTTTTCCCCGAAAATTCTTCTCCTACGATGCGTTGCAGCGCAGAATACACAAACAAGCAGGGTACAGTTTACGCGGGGACGCTGCAGGGTGTGTCGAGATAGAATTAGAAGTCAAATTATAATCCACTGAGTGACGAAACTTTGCCATTTTGCAAAGCGGCACTGTAAGAAACCAAACAAACGATAAAACCAGCTCGTACTGAAAATCCCTCCCCGACAAACGCAGTTCAGTGTCTCGCCGCTTTATGGCTATGAATGTTTATGTAGCGTTCGGGTGGAACAAAATTCCATCGAGAGCTTGGGATTGGGATAATTTGACACGTAAGCGTGTAGCATCGCCCCTTCGCAAATGCAGAGTCACAATCGATTTCACTGCACAACAGTTTCGGAGCGAATTGCTGCTTTCTATTTGCTAGCTAACTGATAGGGGAGTTTTTGGTCGTAGACGAGGGCCCAATCCCTTCTGGGCGGGAGGGCTGGGAGGGAAGGAAAAGAAAAGAATGAAATGAAGAAAAAAAATAAACGAAACAAATCGAAAGGCAGAATGAGTTGTACATTGCTCCGAACCCATGGGAGGACATGGATGGAATAAAGTGTGGCGAATAGAGGGAAAACGATCCCACTAACTTCCTGCCCTCGATGGTGCAAGGAAACGAGATAAAGTTCGACCAGAAAAATTAGCCCGCGGCTGCAGAGAATCAACTGCCTGGCCAATAATTGCACCGTTTGGGTGATGGAGCGGTGGCAAAGGGTGGAGGAGGGCAAGGGTCTGCCCGGTTGGTCTGGTAGTTTATCAACCCCACCGCCTGTTTGCTTTATTGGCCGCAAGGATCAGGAGCGGGCCCCGGGTGTGTGTGATGGTGGTGCACTATCGTACGCCCTGCCCGACCCGACGTGGCACACACGTACGCACAGAAACGGGACGATGGATGCATTTGACGGAGGGTGTAATTTTATAGTTTTATCATTTGCGTGGCATCGAGCGAGAAAATTAAAGTCCTTGGTAACGCCCGCAACGCCCGGGAACGGGAGGGGCGGCGAGCGCTTATCGGCTCGGTGACGGTGAAAGGCTCGGCGATGGGCGAGCGGGCATAAGAAAAACCCGAACAAATCGAACGGCGGGAAGCCCAAAGTTATCCGGCCAAGAAGATAAGGAAAGATCTGCAGCAGGCAGCGAACGTAATGTGCCGGAGTGTCCTGCTTCGTGTCTCCTGTGTGCATTTACCGATGTGTGATGTGTGCGGTGAGGGTGGGAGAAATTTTTTATTAGTTGGCAAATTTATTGCCATCAGATCGTTTAAGGGTAAGGACACTCTCGGGAGTACTTTTCGCTCGGTGCACTGGATCTCTGGCTCTGTTTTGGTTTTGCGTTGCCATTTTCCTGTTGGGTTTGGGATTTATGAATTTATTTTTCCACACCACACTTTTCGGGCGCGACAATTGGTCCTGTGCGGATGAGGGCGAGAAGAGACAGTAAAGTGTGGGGCTTGTGCAACGAGCGGTGCGTTTATTTTAATCTTTATTCGATTTTTGAGTTTACGTCCAGTGTCGACCCGGGACAGTGCGGCAAAAACTGGTAGCAGCGAGACCGAGATGGTTGTTTAGGGTCAGCTGGTGTCGGATTTCCTCCGAGCACAACACAACAACAAAAACAACAACAACAGACACGCCTTTGGGTGATGGGGTGGTCGTAAAAGTTGTAAGTGCCATTTGTGTGGGACGATTAAATCGTCTTTGCAGCTGCAATCGCGGTTTTACGACGGCTATTAATTCTAAACTAAAATTGCCCCGCGGTAGTGTGGAATTGAAACACGTTGTTCTATTCGATCGGATTTGTTGTGCAGTAAGTGCCCTAGCGAAACTAGACATGTGTGTTGCACGACAAGAATGAATGAATGTGTGTGTCAGTGTACGTCTGTAGCTAGTGGAAATCCTTCCATTTCTAGGTTGATTTGAAAATTCTCGGGAGCACCGTTTGTGGGTAACAGTTGTGGCAGTTCTGTGACCCGTATTTTTCCCGGGAACCTCGGCAAATTGATTCATTAAAAAGTGCCAACACAAAGCAATGGTGGCGCAAAAGGTGGGGAGCGTGGTGTCACGAAGACTCTGGACCACAAACCATGCTTTGCCATTAGGCTTTTCACGTCAACGCGCGGGCCGTTACAATGACGGCACGCGAGTCCACTTTTCTGGACGAAACGGACAGGGACATGCTTTTATACTATCGGCAATTTAAATTCTCAAACTCCAGGGCACTCTAGGAAAGTGGATTCCGTGTCAGCGCGTGGAGGTGGTAAAACAGTGGGACACCGGTGAATGTTGGACGGAGACGAGGCCCGTTTTACATACCCGCTACCAACCGAGCATCCACAGCACGCCTGTTCGACGGCACAAATTAGTGGCGAATGAAATTTTGATGCAAGCGTGTGGCTATTTTACAACAACATAACAGCAAAACGAATACAATCGTCGAGAGTTGGCTACTAATTTAGCACGTTCTGCGAGTGAACTTTTTCCTTTGCTCGGGTGTGGTTTGGTAGGGTGTGGCACTGGTGAGGAGGTGCAATTTTACTGACCAGCACCGATGCAGGTGTTTTCTTCCCGAGGTCGGCGGGCAGTAACTAAAAGTTTCAACACACCAACGACTTTATGATGACCGCATTGTGGATTTGTGTGTGTGTTGGGGAATTTTATGTAGCGGACTTCACGTAGCGATTGCACGATTGGAAAGGAGGAAAAACCACGACCGGAATGGTTTCCGAAATTCGTCGACCGATAGCGCCGTATTACTGTTTTAAAGGCAGCCAAACCCTCTACTTGATCCTTTATGGTGGCGTACGGGAAAAGCCCAAGCACATTGAGCGTAAGTGCCAATCGTTACGGTCCGAAATGTGAACCGTAGTTAAACAAAGTAGATATTTTATTTACTCAATTAAATGAATTTCCCTCGCTTTACATAATATTCCTTGGTGGTGTGGGCTAATAGTGCAAATGCTAAATTTCCCCATGGCATTGTGTAATGGGAAATCCTGCTGCCTAGCGTACCCGGGGCACATCGGATGTGTCCCTCATTTCAGGGTGGTGCGTACATGCTCCCCTTCTTACCACTGTGTTTAGCACACACAAATACACACACACACTCACACCTATATAGCACATACACATATACATTGAAACACATACACACAGTTCGACAAACTGTACTGCCTGCAGTGCTCATCTGCAACAATACCCGCCGTGTTTCCGCCGTGCGCGAATGCAAAACAATTAAAGTAATTAAGAGCAGTTTTTTCCGCTAGTTTTTAAATTAGTTTGCTAAATTACAAAATACCACCACCGCTGGTACGTGTGTGAGTGTGTGTTTTTGTGTGGGTAGAAAGCAGCAGTAGCGTGCATCCTGGTTTGCGTCGGCTTGTTCCGGTTGTGCGGAAAACGAAAAACGTGAGCTAAATAGTGTGCGTGAATGGGCCAAGGTTTATTTTGCTCAACCAAACGCAGTGAAATGCCAGCCACATTTGTCGTGTCGTGAAGCGTGTGTGTGTGTGTGTGTGTGTGTGAAAATTCCGCACACCAGGAGGGTTGGAGAACGTTGACCGCAAAACCAGGAAGTCGAGCAGGAACGGTCGCAACGGTGCGGGAGGTGAGGGTCAGACCGTCAGGCCTTTCCAACGGTATGTGAACATTTGCATTTTTACGGACTGTTAATTGCGCAAGTATGGCAATCGCGTGTACGACTGCGAAATCCCGCGCGTAAGCCTCTTGTACTAGACGGTCTAGTTGGACGGTCGCTCTTCAAAGTGCTTTCGAGAGGTCCCGACCAATCTGACATTTACCCGTCCACCCCTACCCGTCTGCCTACTTGCCTGTTTGTCCAACATTACCTGCGTGCCGCTTTTCCGGCTCACCCAACCGAAGGTCCTGTCGCCAGCGTCGTCGTCGTCAACAGTCGTTAGGTTGCGTCCGGCTCCGGTCCCGGCATCTTTGCCGTTTAATTGAGGTTTCAGTGGCGGTGCTTCCTGGGGCTGGCCGAGGTGGTGATGGTTGCTGGAAAAACAGCCCGGCCCGTGTTTCGGAAAGTGGGGATTATTTTTAATTAAAATTTCTGTTTGTATATGTGAAAATTATGGCTCTAATAATGAGCCCGGGAAGTTCTGGGCCCGCACCACGGTACCACGGTACGGTTATTCTTTGTATGTCCCCGTAACCGAGGTGTGTGTGCTGGGTGTGGGTTGGTGTTTTTTGTGTGTGGTCGCACTACGGTGTGCGTTAAGGATCTCTAGTTTAAACGGGCGATGTTATTGATACCGCAAAAAGGCTGAGGTTTGGTGTGAGAGGGAGAGAAACAGGCATGACAGAGCGGTTGCAGAGGGGCAAAACAAAACAGTAAAAAAGTAACTCCGAACGCCTAAAAGAGAAAATTAAATTACACGCTGAACCATTGAAAAATGTCCCCAATTTTCATAATTTCTGCCCCTCGTGAATCCTTCGCCGAAACCTTCCCACGGAATCATTACACCCTCCAGTTGGGTTTGGTGGCAGGGCCACACAAAGCGTGCAAGAGTGTGTGTGTGTGAGTGGGAGAGAGAGTGAAAGAGAGTTTTCATTTTATGGGTAAGTTAGAATCAAAAGATGCTCCGCAGGGATTTTTATCGAAAGCGACCTAAGGGAAGGGTGGCACCGGCCAGACTCCAAACTTAGGTTAGCTTAAATTCCCTAAATCTCAGCGTTTATTATCTTTTATCCGGGAGCAGGAAAAGCACCTTTTTCGGGGAACCGGAACACCGGGCCAGGGTACAGCGACGACCGTAGTCCTGCTCGACTACAACGACGACGACGGCGACGACAACGACGACTACGATGATAATGATGATGACATGTGCAAAAACGGAAGAGTTGTCTCTCGGTAGGGGTAGAGCAGTGTCCCTCGGTAGAGGAAATGGCCTTTCTCTCACTCTCTCTCTCTATCTCTCTCACTCCTCCTCGATCGGTTTGTCTCGGTGGAGTTATGAGGGATGTACCGGGCTTCGGTACTGCGACCTGTACCTTTCTTCGGCCAGGATAAATTATTAATGCCTAGATTAGTGGAAGCTTTTCAGCACTGCATTGGCATGGCTGCCGGGCTGCCGAGCTGCCAGAGGTCCGTGGCACGTGAGGCTTTGTTGTTCTTTCGCGAGCATGCCGAAAATGTCAGGATGTTAATTCGATTTGGGACAAGTCTAATGAATTGATTAAAAGGGAACACATGATGTGACTTTGGAAATGTGTCTGTGGTGTAGCTCCATTGCTAGAAGCGCATGGACCAGGCTAGTTTTGCATTTCTGTTTCGGAAAGTCCCGTGAGAGGGCGCACTGTTGTGTCTATTTATGGCTGTTTTGGAGATTGTTGATTAAGTGCGGTGTTTCCTTCGGGAAATCGTTACCATTCTGTATATGGTTTGGCATGAAGTTTTGATTGACCCACTACTGCAATGGTTTGGAGCTGAGGGAACTTATCAGCACTTAAGTGGGATCTGAACTTCCAAAGGAAGCAAAGGTAAGCAGCTTTCGCGATGAAGCTTGCAATGTCGAAGGCTACTTTGTACCAAATAGCCGCTCGTGATTCGACGACCGACCAAACGGTGCTTTGCCACGCAACTAGCAGTGCACTGCAAGTCAGGTTGCTGGCGATCAATTATACTTTCGATAACGTAATTACAAACTAGTTTTAAAGGGCTGAAGGTGCCCTTTCAAGAACGCTCACAAACACAAGCTCCCTTTTGTGCACTGGAAGCAGCAGGCGATCGATGCAACGATGTGTGATTGTGTTCGTACGTGTGTCCTTGAGCTTTATGAGACAAAAATGGTAATGGATGAGTTCTTTTTCCTCAGCGTTCAAAGTCATTAAAATTGGTAGTACCAAGGACGGCCAGGACGGTGCACATTATCCCTTTATCGTTGGATAAAAATTTAACCAATCATCTAAATGGCAATTGAACCGAAGGTGCACTCTATAGGGAGAGGGAGCATAGTCTCGCTTTCTCGGTCGAAATCGTCGGCCGAGAAAGTACGGCAGATAAGATCGAAGCATTACTCGGGAGTAACAATTATTTTCGCCATAAATAATCACGAACGAAAGCAAAGAACTCGCTCTCGGTGTGGATGGTGGCGCGAAGGATGGTGGAGTTGAAGGGGCTTTTTTTGTTCTGCCTGTGCCCCAGAACCAGCAAGGATATGATGTACAAAAGGAGGGTAGCGCAAAAGCGAGCATCTTGTGAAAGTTAATTTAGATAAAATCGCAATAACATAAATTCATACATAAAACCTCATCGCCCACCGCCCTCGGTGGATGACTGGCCAGCGGGAAGTAAAGCACTCGCTGCCTCGCCTAGCTAAGCACCGATAGGATGAGCTTTCGCAGGATGAGAAGGTTTTCCATAATCATAAACCACAATAAGCGTTTGTCTGGCGATGGCATGTCGGCGACCCAAAAGAGGCCTGTTACGCCAGGCCATTCAGCAAGCCAGCCAGTCACCAGGTTTTGCTGATGAGCTTCTGGTTCAGGTTTGGAAAAATTGGAAAATAATGGATGATCAAAAGGCAGCAGAAGGAAAAGCGAAAGACACACAGACCCGACACACACACACACACAGAACATGGACAACAGCGATGGTAGCGATGATAAAAATCTGCCGCCTTCGATTTATTCCTCCGCAGGGCGTAGGGCGTAGAGTTGTCGGTGCTGGTGCGACAAATCGACCCACGGGAAGCACGTTCTTCTGGTTTTCCCCAGAGAGAGAGAGAGAAAAGCAGGAAGAGTCGATATTGTTCTGGGGAGAAATTATCAAATCGTCGCTTCGTTGCACAGGAAATTGTCCCTGCCATGACGAGTCCCCCGGTAGTGTCTGTTTGCACCTTCATTCATTCGCATCGTGTTTTTGGCCCAGAAAATCGATTGTTCAAAAAAGAATTCTACTACGGGAGTGAAGATGGTGCGTAGAACGAGAAGGAAGAACAATATGCCCGAAGGGTGAACCTACCGCCCACCCACACGGGCCTTGATTTGAACTTAGACAGCGATGCACCGGGTCAGTCAGCCAAAGGCAATCTTTACCGATTCGTGCAAGATTTGGTCACGGGCGCCGAAACTCCCAGAACTTATCAGATTCCACATCATCATCTTCATCTTCATCATACCCTCCAGAGTTTTGTGCTTGCCGAAAAAAAAACAACAACCCGGTGACAGAGTCACCAGGGTGAGTGAGCGAGCGCGTTGCATGAAAGGACGATAAAATTCCTATTACCCGCACCAACCCGATGAACGAGGCTGCAAAGAAAGCAAGAAAAACTTTGCCCGTTGTCTAGAAAAATCGATAGCGAGGCAATTTTCCACTTCAGCCTTTGGCCGTATGATGGAAGAGGAGGGGTGGAGAGGGGAGTGGTAGGGGGTACGGCGTAGTACGCGGACAGGTCTGGTACGTGTACGAGGCGCCGCAGCCGAAGGCTTACTGAATTATTTATTAAAAGTGCGTGTCCAATCAGTGCAACTCGGTGGGCAGGTGTCCGGGGGTCCAAGGCGCGTGAGCACTGCCGGACGAAAGTGACGACGGAAAATTGGAATTAACACGATTTTTCCAGGCGGGGTGTCGTCGTCGTTGGGCGCGTGACGATGGTGTTGCTGTTGTTGCGTGCAGTTGACGGGAACGGTACACGAAACGGGGATTGATTGGCGAGCTCCCAGTTTTAATAAACCGTTCAGCAGTGTGCGGTTGGGCAGGGAAGGGTGAGAGCAAAAGCCGGGCGAGTTTTTCCATTCGTTTCCCGTCAATCAGCGAGAATCGGAGAATAAATCACGCGCCAGATCAGTGCAGGTCTGGGGTCCGCTGATGAAGGCTCATTTTCCGGCGCAGGTCAGAGCACCACGGGAGAGTGATTAGCTCCGCCGTCCGTTCGGCCAATGCACACAATGACGATGTACTAGAAAATGAGGGAGGATGGCATCGAGCAAGTAGGCTGGGAAAATAGCGACACCTTTTGTACTGAGCACGTCGTAAGCCCGGCAAGGGTCGATGGTCATTTTGATGAGTTTTGTCGGCCAGTGACAGGGTTTTGAGCCCTTACTGCTTCGCAAATTGGACATGAAAAATCGAAATATTGTTGTGTGTGCTCCCTCCCGATTGGTTGATTTTATTTACCAAACGAATCTTTCTCACAAGCACAGCGTGCGATCGTGAAAGTTGTTTTTTTTTTGCGAGTACGATCAATTTGTTGATGAATCATCAAAACGAACCCATAACTGCACCCCACCCCACGGGCAATGGCGCTCGTGGAGCGGGGTCATCGCCGATGTCAGTTTGTGAATTGACATAAAATAACATTTATTTGCCGCTGCAAGACGAATGGGCTGTTATTCATCTTCATTTTGTGGTCGTGGCCTTTTATCATCACGATTATGAAGTCTTTGCTGCGTTGGAAGTTTTTGCTACTTTACCAAATGGAACTGCTGCCGTCTCCATCGGTTCAACCGAAGCCCGCCAGCCCGTCCGACTTCGGTTGTATCTAGTTAGATTGGGAGAATGGGAGAAAAAAAAGTCTTATAAGCAACGAGAATCGGCAAGCGGAACGAAATGCGAGAGAACGGCATTCTAACAAACTGATGCGCAACTGCAACTGTCGAAAAATCAATCGCAAAAACTCCAATAAGAAAAACAAACTGACTATCAACGAGAAAGCAAAAATCGACAGCCACAGCATCCCGTGTTCGGGCCAGGGTTCGTGCCAGCCGGTGCGACGGCCCAAACTGGTGGTGGTGGTGGTGGTGCATGAAGACGGCACGAAAAGAAAAGAAAATCTGCTGAAATTCAATTCCGATAATGAGGAAGTTTGATATCGGTGAATCGGTGAAAAAGAAAATCGGATCAACCAATCGGTTGTCGAAACTGGTTCTTTGTGTGTCGAGCGGGGAAAAGCGGCACAAAGGGCGGAACTGGTAGGAGCCTAGCTCCCGGTGGAGGTGTTCCCTCAAAGCCTTGCCCTGTATATGTGTGGGTTGGTGTGTGCGCAACAGGAAATGAAATTAATGCTCAGCGCTTTTCCGGAGGCTTTCATGTGGAGCAAAAGGCACGATGACGAGTGCGAGCGCCAAGAGCAGCAACTTCGGGTGGAAAACCTCTTGCCGCATCCGGTGTGTGGCGCTTGTTGGCGCTGGCGGAGTTGAACAAATCAACTTCACCGGCCAGATTCGGAAAATGGATAAACACTGTTTTTTTCCTGTCCCAGCGGCGCTTCCTGGCCTGGCCACCTTTGTGCCACGCTGTGTGGTGGATTTCCTGTTGAGTGTCTTAACTGTACTTTCTTGTTTGATTGAATCTGATCCGTTTCCGACGCACTGACGGACAGAAACAATCGTTTCCGGTTGGGAACTGTCGGCAGGGGCGGTGGCAGCAAATACAAACAAAAAGCATCGTGCGAGCTGGTTCCAGCTCAATGAGCGATGGAGGAGACCGCTCGACGAATATTCCCGTATCGATTTAAAAGTTTCGCTGGATTCGGAATACGGTCGGTGCAGGGCGTTTAAGGGGAAGTAGTATTGAAATTGATTGTAAAAGTTCTTTTGAACTTTGTGTGTAATCGAAACAATGGTGGGGGAACATGGGTTGTCTCTCATGTGGGCCTGTATCGCGGTAACCGTCGTTTCCGGCCGTGGATCGTATTTTTTACGATTTCCTAGTAAATCTTTCCGGGTGCCTGCGGGCCAATCCAATAGGCTTTACCCACTGAAAGCGTGCATATCGCGCTTGGGTGGATGTTGATCCACCACTGCCGGCTGTCCCGTTTCAGCACATCTGCAGACGCGCCGGTGCCTGGTGGAGGTGGAACGGCAGAAGATCCCTGCCGTCGAGTCACGTTCGCAAATCAATAAACATTCGAACATTAATCCCGTTTAAATCGAACGGCCACAAATCGAGAATCTAACCGGGCATGATTTCTGTCGATTGCAGTGTCGATTCCTTTCCGGAGGGGATATATACGATGTCACCGGGCTTCAGGGGAGACTCTGCCAGTTGCCAGTCGGTCCCGCACGAAACGGAATCCAAAATGTGTGTGTGTACGTCCTTTTGTTTTTATCTTGAAGCGTAATAGTTGAACGCGCCCAGGGAAGGAAGAAATCCTTGATTTGCATACAAAATGGCAATAAATAAGCGAAAACTGCAAGGCTCGTCTTCTTGGAATGTGCGGCATTTTTTGGTGTGTGCCTTGTGTGGCAGCGTGTTTCTTTCCATCTTCCATCCAGTACGGTATTGGTTGGTTTGTTGTGAATGCTTCTCCGTCGGCCGTGGCGTGGTGAGAATCTAAAATCTGGTTTAAAAAATGGCCACAGGATCGTTCGGGCGTTCGGGTGGTCTTTCGGTCGGTCGGTTGGTCTGGCGGCTTAACGCCAGCTAAAAAGCCTAAAAAATGGGGCCCTTCTTTGGGTGCAAAGGCAACTAGCAGCTACCCGTAGTATGCACAAAAGAACGAACCGAGATAGGAGCGAAATGCTAGGCCAAAGGCAGAACGTTGGTATCGATTGAGCTAAAGCCTCCGTGGAGTTTGCTTTTCATTTCGGTACGGTTGTACGGTTTTTGTAGAGGGAAATGGGAGGGGATTGAGCGGGAGTAAACTACCGAAAACATAACAGTTTCAATAAATTCTCGTTAAATCTTGTGTAAAATGAACGGGAGGCAGCAATGAACCGGTGACAAATGAGTCAAGCGATCAGCGTCGACGGAGCTCTTTCTTGGGGCAGTTTAAAGCTTTCCGAGGTGGCTGCATTTGGCACTTTTTGGTAAGGACGAGAGCGGTGGAGAGAAGGAAGAGGTGCGGTAGGCAAACTGGAAACGTATAATGAGTATGATGAAGGTAAAATTATAAATCTTTTTCGCCAAGCAGCAAAACGGGTTCAAAAAGGCTTGCCCAAATGCTGTCGACCCATTTTGAACAATCTATAGATTATGAGGCAATGCAGGACAATGCTGCAATCACAATTTCGGAAAATGCTTGTGAATCTTTAAACGCCATTTGCACGGCCATATAATCTGTAGCCATTTGCTACTTAACACTCCATTGAACGTGACCGAAATGCGCTACTACACCAAATCGCCCCGACCGGGTACAACCCGGTTTTCGTTGGTTGATTAGCCGATTGGATGGAAATGTAAAATTTACAACTGCATCGCACACATTCACACACGTAGCACTTATTGTGCTCGATTAGTGTCAATGGTGCGCTGGTGCAGTTCGATGTGACCGTGCGAGCATGAAGCTGTTTTTTCCATTGCTCGTAGGAGTCGATCGTGTACGGCATCGAGAGCATCATTATTTTTCTTGTCGCTACCACGTTTTTTCGTACGGTGGTCCACGTTGGTCATCGGAAAAGGTAGAGTGCAAACATTAAATATTGAGTAACCCCCAACAGCTGCATGGGTCAACACGCGGTAGACCGGGGAGTGTGTTTGATCTGATCTATTTTTTCGTCGAGAAGGAAAGCGCTACAGTAAGGAAACAAATGGTCCGTTTTCGCAAAAAAGGAAAGGACACTTGGAAAGTTCGATGCTGTGTCACCGTTTTGTTGCAGTCCGGTTTCGTGCAGTCGTTCGGCAACGCTTCATGAATGTTGCCTCGGGCAGCAACAGCAAAGGAGGCGGCATGGAAAGTCTTGCCGGGAGCAGAAGATCATCGAGAAGTGCATTGTGCATCGGTCGTCACCGGTAAGCATGTTTCCAGTGTTATCCGATTCAGCTTGTTGAACGGAATCGACATTCCGGAACCGATGGGACACACCCGGCACAACCTGCCGGTGTCCTCGTGCGGAGCGGTCCTGGTCGTCGCCTGAAGGATATATTTTATTCAAATCTAAACAGAGGGAAAACATCTTTTGCAGCTAAAATCATCTACATTCATCCGTTGCCCAGTCGGTTGCATTCGTGTTGTGCAAGTGGCATAGGTTTGCTCCCGGTTTGCAAACCGTCCGGAACGTGTGCTGGCTGTCGTATCAGGAAGAGTGTAGTGCGTTTTTTTGCTCTTTCGAGTTGCTGTTGTGTATGTTGCGCAAGTGTGTTTGTTTGGCCCCGGCAGCAGAGCAGTTTTGGATTCCTTCTTGCCGTGCTTTGCTTGCTTAGTTGGTAGGAGGGTTTGGTAGCTGGTGGCGTTGTCATCGTTTTGGCCGCTGCCTTTGCAAGTGCACTGTGCCGGTGCAATGCATTTGGCGTTGTCCTGGCCATTGCGGAATTTATCGTACGGACATTCCCGGCCATACGGTCGTCCGTAAAGACTTGGGTTGCTTTCATATCTTCTCATCTGGAACGGAATTTACCGCCAGAAGCAGGTACCCATTTACTGCACTTCTGTCAACTGCAACCATTTGATGTGCACATTGAACGGTACGACGGCGGCGACGGTGTGGTCTGTGTCGGACGGAAATCGGACGAGTCGAGGTGGATTTGAGTTTACCTCCTTGCGCCGATTCGCCTGCGGGAGGTGTGCGAGCTGACGCTGCCAGATTTGCAACCGGAAACAGATCGAAGCGATTCGGCCACGATACCGCATGTCGCATTCGAGGTTTTCGGTCGGTCCCCTCGGAGGCAGGCAAGCTTTTTGCAACAACGTTGCCACCGTTCGTGACCCAAGACGATGCGCCAGTGAAGGGTTGCCTCGACCACGGTGGGGTCGTCGGTGGGGTCGATTTGTAGAAACGTGAACCGTGATTGGTATGCTGAGGTATTTCCATATCCTGATGGCATCTTGGCGCAGAGCTTTGGTGAGCTTTGAGAGTAATGAAAAATTTACGGCTTTGCTCAATCACACGTGTGGTGCTTTAATCGGAAAACCCCGATGGAAGAGAACATCTTTCAATCAAGACAGCATCAGTGGAAGATAATCAAACGAGCGGTGGCTCGTTGAAACAAATGAGCGAGGTCCGAGTAGTCCGTGGCTAAGGATTTTGCTATACATTAAGCATTAGCGTGTTATGGATAGGTAGAACACACAACCAAAAACAACCTGTCACGCATGTCTACACGTGCTCGATGCGTAAACGCGAACGTGAGTGCGACTTCCCGGTGCGTGAAACGCGCGTGAGCCATAAATCGAGGGAAGCGAATTAATAAATTTATAGCGTTCGTCAAAGACGGTTGATTCGGAGGGAAGCTCAGTTTTACGAGCTGCGCTGGCACACTGACGAATCTGTACAGGTGGCCAGGAAAATAGCTGATGGTTTTTTAAACCCGTACGCTAGTCCCGCTCCCCCCTCACGTGTGTGTCGTGTGAGCAGCGAGCTGATGAAATTTTACGAGAATAGATTTAATGTGACGACGGTGGAATGTGAATCGATGCGGCTTTCGATGGTGACCTCTGCGGGACGCTTCGACCACGGTGGTATCGATTGTTACTTGGGCTACAACGCTAACACTTTGCCTACCCCTGCCTTGCTGCCTCGGGATGTTCGTTATCGCCCGTAAAGACGGCGTGGAATGTGAATTGTTTCACGATCTAACGCGGTTGATTGCGCTTTACGAGCGCGGTGGGGATTTTCGGCGATGGAGGTTAACGGATCGCATCGTACCAGATCGTTGCGTTAGGAATCAAAGCCTTAATAGGAAGCGTAGTGTGCCATCAAGGATTTGGGGAATGTTTTCCGTGTGTCTGTGTGACATTTACTGTAATGTGCGCCTGAATGGTGACGGTGTATTTTATTATATTTAAAACATTTGTTTCACCAAGCTTTTGTAACACAGCAACAACGCGCAATATCGGTAGAATCCACCCAAAACAGCAATCTGTTCTTTTATGTAAAATAACAGATTTTGATTGCATTTTGCAGCACAAAACGACGAGCATATCGAAGACAGTCATACGCCTGACACTCTCGGCTTGGATCAGACCGATAGCACGGTAAAATGCCCGCCGGGAATCTAAAGCTAAAGCGAAAGCATACAATATTTACAGACTGTAGCATGGAAATTATGTAAGAAAGCAGGGACTGGCACCAGGCAACACTGTGCCAGTGTGCACGCGAACGCAGTTCTCGCGAGAGCCGTTTTCTCTTATGTGCATGAAGAAATTCAATTGCAGCGGGGAAAATGAAATTGTAAATATTTCTGTATGCACATTGAATGGTTATGATGGCGCAGCGGTATTCCATCGGGCTGCACCAAAGCGGGGACCAAAGCGATTCGAAGAAAGAAAAATCTTAGTTCCCCTCTGCCCTCCCTCACGAGTAGCCTTACGCGCGCGGTGTGGTGTGTCCTGTGAAGGTAGCTTTAACGCTGCAGTTTGTAAATCGGCGTTCAGGTCGCGCATTCAGTTCTGCCAGCCAGTTCTGCGAGAAACGAGTAGCTGCGAGCAATGCAGTAGAAAACGTAAAAGGGGTGCAAAAGATGCGAATGAATGCTCGAAAATACACTTTGCATACAAGCCGTTTCAAAAGGGCAGCTTGTTGAAGCAGCATAATTCCATACAGTGCAGCATACGGAACTGTACGGGATGGAGTGAGGTGATCGGTATAAGGCGCATAGGCGTGAAGAGTTTCGTTATCTCACGCTTAGTCGTGTATTGAACTATTCGTTGATGTAAAAGTAACGTTAATGCATCGTGCGAAAACACAAGTCTTAACGATAGTGCTTCACATTGGTGAACATGTTTTCTGTTCGTTACTGTGATTTGAAGAAAGTTTCACCGTTCACTGCAGATTCTATGGTACGCTACTAAACGCGAAGGATTCCCCGAACGCTTCGCGTTTGTTTTTCCACGGATACAATCTCTGCCTGCTTCGATGTGCACATCCCTTCGGTCCCACTGCACCCCGGATCAGGTCAAATGATGGTGAAGAAAAATGAAATACAATATTAATAGTGCTTTCAGTGACACTTTTCCAACTGCACATTGTTGTATTCGTTTCATTCAATTTGAATGAAAGGTAATCAAATGTAAGAGCATCAAGAAGCGTCCCGGAGGTTGTCCGGGATGGCCGGGTCTGGTAGGTTGCGGATGGTTTCTGCGCTTCAGCGAGCATCCTGTTTCGCTGGATAGTATCGGTTCTGGGTAGTGTGATGTAGACTGGTAGAATCTGGTTCTACCACGTCTGCCACGGTGATGCTGCTGATGGAGCACTTTTGTTTCAAATCTTGCCACGCTCACCCTCAACACAGCAGTGTCTGTGGAAATGGATTTCTCCAGAACTGCAGGCTGAAGGCTCGTCTCCGTCTTCCGGACGATCCGTGAAGGAGCCGTGAGAGCCATAAAAAGAGTGAAAGAAATATGAATTTTTCCAACGATGGTGCAGCAATGGTAACGTTCGTTAGCGTGGTCGTTGCATTTTGACAAGTTCGAGAAGGGGTGACATTTAATTTAAGTCAACCGATGCGGAAACATTAAGCCAGTGTGACAGTATTAGCGAGACGAAGAGGGAGAGAAAGCGAGAGAGCAAGAGAGAACTGAACTATATGTCACGCCACAATCCACCGAGATGGGAACCTTAATGTAACATGCTCTACTTCCAATCAGGATCACGGTTAGTTTTCACGGCCATCGAGTGGACGGTTTTTATTGGAGCGGTTTTTTGTTCCTTGTCTTACACTCTTCCCTTCCCTACACTGGTACGTGGTCGAACAAGCTAATCACCATAGTGTGCATCCGTCATCTGCAGCAGGCCAATCGGTGTTCTATTAAGGATGTTTGGCAATTCGGGACGCTCGCTGTTCGTTATGGTAGTAACGTATAGCAGCAACCGTACCTACGGCAGAGTTGTCGATTTTGAGGTTTTTCCCCTTTATGATAATCTCATCGTCTGATGTGTGACAGATGAAGAGCCGAGTTGAATTTGCATCCGAATGGATCCGGAGCGACGAGACAATGAAGGATACGCCATGTCGTCGCCGGGCCCTTTGATTCGGCAAAGGGACGCGGTCATGCGTGTGCACACATACACACGCTGAACGAACGCCATGTGACCAATCGAACGCTCGACGGTTGTATCGTTCCGGCAGCCAACTGGCATGATTAGGCATGAAGGTGGGTTAAGACGGGGGGCCGATCGGAAACGGCAGCTCATCGATTTCGAGCCGGCCTTTCGTCGTAGTTTGATTCCATTTGCATGCGCGCTGTATCGATGACGATGGCTAATGCTGAGACCACACGGTGCCCGGATAAGCTTTATTGCTGTGGATTATTTCTAATTGCGCTGACGAACAGCGACCGTAGTGCGGCACTTTCCGGGAAGGGGAATCGAATTGTGAAAGATCAATGGATGCTGGTTGGTATGCAGCTGTATTGACGTATCGATAACAGCGCTGTGTTTGCACCAATTTAAAGCAAAGCGCAAGTGGGATTCTTTTGAAAAACCTTTCAACTTACGGTGAAACGGTGTACTTTTCCGTTCCGAGCTGTGTGTAAACCGTTGTAATCGATGTATGATGAGCTATGTACGGTGAGTCGACGAAAAACGTGGTTCGTTTAAGATGTTAATTTCTCGAAAAGATGAATAATGTAGCCGTGAGGCAGGCAGACAACAGCATCTTTCCACAATGCTATCATGTTACTATTAAGCATCCTTAAAATCGTACGTGAGCGTTTCGTACTCCCACGAAAACATGATGTTTTGCAAATTTTGGCGAACGAGCTCTTAGCTTCGCTTGTTCGCTGCTTCATCCTTTGCACCCGAATATTACCTGGGATTTATTTCAAACGGACGGTATGCTTCGTAGCTCGGCAGCAACAGCGCCTCGATTCCATCGACAGTGCTCCAAGTAAGTGGAGTAGATTGAAATGATGATCAGTTTTGGGCGTATGTGCAAAATATTCAAACAATAACAGAGCTATGAAATTACAATCTCGTTTCGCTAGGTTTGATCTTTTTCGGCGAATGGAAGGCGAGCTCACACAAACATAAACACCCGCGCGCACGCCCGCTTGTTGATATTATGATTGTGAGATGAAGACGGGCGTTCGCGAGCGCTTAACCGGCAACCATACGATTGATATTTATTCCATGATGCCGGGGCATTAGATTCATTGCCGGTCGCATTTTCCGGCAGTGTGCAGTAAATGGTAATAGCGCGCTTTGAGACGTTTTTGCGCGACAGACGTTTAAGGCGATGCTTTATTATGATGAGTCGCTTTGATGTTATCTACCACCAACGCGTCCTTAGCTGCAAAGTGCGCCTGTGGTGTAAAATGCTGCCGTTAGCGTCAAGGGGTAGCGGAGGTCGGCTTTCGAAGGATGGCTTAAAAGAGGAGCAATAATTTGATAAGACAAACGAGAAGCTCATTTCCTGCTCGGAGCGATCGCATTGCAAGTCGTTTGGACGGAATAAACAGTGCGCATGTAATTTGCACAGTTTTCCCCTAGCAAAACCCGTTTCTTTCTTCTCGTCTCATCGAATAACATAAACACACACTTGGGAAACTCGTGCGAATAAACACACTTGTGTGCTCGGTTTCGGGGCGAGGCTGTAGACGATGGGGAATCATCGCTTTTCCTCGCAAATGAAACTGAAGCCATCCACAAACACACACAAATGGGGAGTTTGAAATATTGTTTTGCACGTTGGCGGGGAAGCCTCAAAACAAAACAAACCAGAAAAAAAACACACACACATACATTGTACGAAATTTGGTTCTAGAAAACTGCCCTATATATTGATACAGTCTCAAAAAGGGTCGGAAAGAGAGCGGATAAAAGGATGCAGGAGGAAAAGATAAGGCGTCATGCTAAAATGTCATGCTAAGAAGTCAGCCTGAAGTGGATGAATTTTGAAGAAGCAACCGTATTATTGTTTATGTTACGGAATAATGTAGAATATGCTAACAGAAAGGAAGGTTCTGAAAATGGATGGCGATAAGATGGTGGGCGAGAACGAGTGGAAGGTGTAAGCAGCTCTTCAGCTTCAAGCAGAGTGTGTGTATCAAATTATGCGATTTTATTGTTTTCAATTTCGGGGATTTCTGCGTGCATGTCGCTTGTCAACGTGCATTAGCGTACGCTCAGGGCGTGTCGGTTTTCCTCCGCCAGCGATAAGAAATTGACATCCGAGGGAGAAAACTTTGGCTCGCGTGTGTAGCTGACTGCTGTGGAGGTTCCGTGCAGCACTATTCATCCCACCGAGATGTCCTGGCAAAGATTGATGCTCTTGTCAAAGTGACACTTTTAGCGCCAATCGCTAGATTCACTTTCACGGAACGGTCGGCCACCCGTTCAGTCTCGGTGGAATGTACGCCGGAATGGTGGCGCAAACAGCAAAAGGGTTGGCTCGTTTTCGGGTGGAGCGAAAGAAGCCAACCGGGAGACACACGGAGAGAAAAATGGGACCTGCTAGTCTGGCAGCGTGTGACGCCGAGGAGCCGTATATCAATCGATGGGATGGGGTGGGTTGTGAGTGCGCGAGATAGAGACGGCGTAAAGGTGAGCTTGGGATAACCTTGGCTTGGTGACGGAGGTGCTTGGAACGGTTCCAAGCTCTATGTTGAGGACGCTCGTTGTCAACCGAAAATCTGTCGTACGGAAGTGCTGCCAACATCGAGTATTGTTGATGCAGGGATTGCAGGGGGAGGGGGGGGGGGGGTGGATACTCGTGGCACAATGCATCCTGATGCTGGGAAATCGTAGACGATGTAATAAAATAAGCGCAAAATTTTATCACGCTCCTGGGTTGGGTTGAATCGGAGCATAAATAATAAATCTTTGCAGTTCAGGGATCGGCGTCCAACTGCAGCGGGTGTGTTTCGTTATGGTTAATGTTACACCCAATGTCTCTTCATTACTCGTGCGCGCCGTGGATATATTGTGTTCGTGACGAGGCTACAGACACTCATACACACATACATACACACACACACATGCTGCATGAGTACTGGCGCATGGTCCTGCCAATTGTGTCTCATACGGGTCCGTGCTTGGTAGGCCGTAGCACAATGCTTGCCACCTCGAACACAGCAGCCACGGCAGCTTGACTGTTTAGCTAACGATGGCAAACAAAGGAGCAGAATACGACCCGCGTAATATGTTCCGTCTACGGCTCGTTCCACCTTTGCGTATCCACCAGCGCGGCGCTTACCCCGAGGAACAGACGAAGAGGGCCCAGGCCTTTATTCTCCAGCTTATGCTCCGGCGGCGTCATCTTTCAACATCTTTCCAAAGCGCGCTTTTATTAGTTTCAGTACCCGTTCCAGCGGCTCCTCTTAAGGAACGCAGGGAAGGGACGGGGGCTTTTCCGTTTAGTGGAAAATAACTTTTTCCTGTTTCGTAGCCGTTTGCCTTGGCGTTTCACCTGCTGCTTTCACGGGGAAAATAAAAACCGTGCAAACCACAGGAACTGGCACGGGGAAAATCCCATCCCATGTGGAAATCGCCCCAATGCCAGAAGAGCCAGTCCTTGGCGGGGGAAAGGGAGGCCATGGCAGGGTTTTCAAGCATCGTATCGTTTTGCATTCTTCTGCAGGCGCACTCCCCACATTATGATTGGCGACAATGGCCAACGGTGAAAACGATGCTTCCTGTTGGGGACGCTGGCGCACGAGCATGGAACGGAATGGTACGGATATAAAAGTTGCTCTTTGCGCCTTGTTGTTGTTGTGTGGCCGAGCCTTAATGTGAGGGGGAAAGCGCGCGCAGTGGCCACGGGGCTAAATCTTTAGGGAAACACCATGATCCTCAGGTGAGGATGATTTCTTTACCTTGCCTTTGTTGGGCGGTAATTCGAATAATAAATAACCTGCAACGTACTAAAATCTGTTACAGTCACGGTCGTAAAAAAGCTGTTTATTCGGAGAACAAATTATACACTTTTTTGCTGCAGATACATGTGGTTGGCGTCGCTTGGAGCTGGGCAGCAGGACGAGCAAAATAAGGAATGAAAAGCGAAAGGACCCTTTTCCAGTCCTATCAAGCGGATATTGATTAATTCATTGCTGAGCTTATCTGAGTCGGGTCTGATTGCTAGCTTGTGCTTTGGAGATGATAAAAGTACAGTGAGCGTGATTTCATCCATTCTCGGAAGACGCGTATTGCAGGGGGACACCCTGTGTCAGACGGCAAATAATTTGTCAGCCATTGAACACAGCAATGCGCTGGGAAGTAACGAGAAGGATTAACTTGTCTTGAAATGAATACTTCTTCGTTATATTTATGAATTGGCCCGTCGTCGTCGGCTTGATAATAGCTGGGTGATTAAGTGGTATTAATTGGATTTCCCGATGTAAGATGCTGCAAAATCAACTTACTAACTTTCAACTTACTACTAACCGTCGTGGACCGCCGATCCATGGAAAGCCGAGCGCTTTTGGGGCTGACTCGCGGACGCAGGAACGCTCTGAGGCCAAGAAGTCACAACGGGTCGGGGATGAAAAACCATCAACTTCCCATTAAGACTTTGTTCTGCCGTTTTCGGCGAAAGCGGGCGAAAAAAGTAAGTTGTAGCAAACTTACCGACAAACCGGGGACGAGCGCCCACCTGCCCATCCAGGGAACCGATTGTGTCACAATACTTTCGCGGGCAGGTGCTTCAAAGGTTGATCATCCGCGCGCATCCGCTCCGTTACCTCCTGCCAGTGTGGGAGAAAGGTATTGAAAATGAAAAGTTTTCGGTCGCGATTTACGACTGTGCCGGAGCGTTCCGCTCGTTCCTTGTCCGTCCTGAAGTCGACGGTTTCCATAGGGAAGTCCTCGTGATTCGGTCGGTTTTTCGATGAGTGGTTGGGATTGCGAGCGCAGAAAGTTGCTGTTGCTGGTTGTGGGAAAGTTGCGAGTGCCAGTGGTAAAACTCGTGGAAATAATTCAATTACGCTGAATCAAAGTGACTTTTGCTCCATGGCTACCCTAAAAAAGGACTAGGCGGGGCGGCCTAGAACGATGGGGCGTACATCGGGGGAAAATCCATCATTTTCAAATATTTGTACTCGAAAAGTCGTTAGCCATTTGCGAGTGCTTATGTTGCTTTCTTTGGAGCTACAGTTTTTATGAGTTTCTGGGATGAGTGTTTTTTCTTCGCCGGAGCTTTTCGTATGGATGCGCGCGCGCGCGCCCGTGTGTGTAGGATGTACTTATTCAACCGTTAATCGTATTAAATCCTTTAAAATGAGTTTTGAGAAAGTTCAAAAGAAGTTAATTCCTTACACGAAAGTGCGAGCAACAGGGACACAGGTGTTTTCGCAGTG
Organism: Anopheles coluzzii; assembly: GCF_943734685.1. Lineage (NCBI taxonomy): Eukaryota > Metazoa > Arthropoda > Insecta > Diptera > Culicidae > Anopheles > Anopheles coluzzii. The sequence goes on along the minus strand of NC_064671.1, from coordinate 94,832,008 downwards.
CAAGCTATAGACGGCAACCGTACTTTGGGGACAGCAGTGAGGGAAAAAGAAACATTTGTTTTTGAAGGCTTAAGTGTGTGCAAATAACACGAATGCTTTTAAGCTCGTAAATTGTGCCGAAACACGGCAATGGTAAGTGGCAGACAGTGAAAATATTTCTTAGCCAAATTATGCACAATTTCTAACTTTTCTCTTAGTGACAATTTGCGAAACAATGTGAGCAAGTGTGAGAAAGGCAGAGTAGCACCCATTTATCAGTCACAGGAGAACAGTCTCTGCTCAATCACACTTAAGCTTGTTTACTTTACAATGATTGCCATTGATCAAATCAAAGTCAAGCGAGCTTTCCACAAGATGACAGTTTTTCTTTTCGCACTTTTGCAGCGACCCATCCGCGACGTTGGCGCAGTTCTCGCCGCGCGGGTGATTGGATGCGATCGACGCGGGAAATGCTTTGAATATGTTTCGTTGCGGGCAAAACCCACGGACCTGGTTTCACCCAGTAATGGCACGCTCGATGGCATACAATTTACTCTGAATTTGTTAACATTTCAATTCGTTCCCGTACGTTTTCGAACGTCAGAGCCGTTTGATTGATCAGTTGATTGATGGAACGTGACAAGCCCGCTCGAGGGAAACCACGTGACATGCACTCTCACGGATGGGAACGGGCTGACGTGATTCACTGCCTGTCCCCGCAAGCTGAGGGGAGAGTGTAGGAGCGGAATCATAGATAAGGTAGGGGAAAACATCGCATATGGATGAAGAATGAAAAATGCAACGGATAGCAACGACAGTCTTAACAGTCGTTGGAATCCGCATCTGCACGAAGAAAAGCGCATTCAGATGTGGATGCCTGTAAGTGGGTGCTTATTTTAAAGAATATGTGCCACTGATTTCGTCACCATTGCTAATGACAAATGAATGTTCGTGACAATGAACGGTGGCACTTTGGTGTAAAAATAAAGTCGGTAGTGAGGTAAAGCAGTCTTTCTTCTGCGATGAACAGATGGATCTGAGCATGTTTTGGAATATGTTTAAGCTTACACGAAAGAACACATCCACACACAGTTTACAGCTCGTCCTTTGGGAGTCCTTTTGGGGATGGTTGGGGATTTGATGGGCAAACGGAACGGACATCGATCGGATGGATGTTATCTCGCTTGTACAACATAAACTCGCTGTTTGGAAGGATAGACCGCCTGGCAAGGAAGTTGGAGGTTGAAAGGTTTGGACAGCAGCATGGGTAACTTTATCCTTTGAACTGCATCACCTCTCAGCCCGACCTCTAGCCATGGCTGCTTGGCCGGCACTTCTGCTGGGGCCCTGATTACCCTAAACGGGTGGACGGTGATTGACTGAGAACTTCCGGCTGCTGACGGTGTCTGGTGCGTTCTGTCGAGATGGATGAATAAGACGGATAAGACACACTGGATGTCAGATGAAATGGACGCCAAGAGGGCGAGCAGGGAGATGCGGGGGCCGTGCTACAAGGCGAAAGACAAACTTTACCGACGATGAAACTTTCAATGATGGGCTGAAAGGAAGGTAAAGTGCATTTACTGTTTACCATCTTGTGTGAGTGTGTATGTGCCATTACTGAATCGAAGAAAGAACGTTGTAGCTTTTGAAGGAAGTGCTGGAGGTGCTACTGGCGATGATGGAGACGACGTTGGCGATGATGTTGATGCTGCCGATGATGGTAGAGTGGCAGAGAAGAAGTTAGGGTTTGGTAATCTACTTTGATTTTATGCACGACTGGTCCGGGAGCCATCGGAAGGGATATCCGAGAGCGAGCAGGAGCGAGCAAATAATGAGAGCGTGTGTATGTGTGTACTGTGTAAGCCAAGGTACTGTGGTCGGTGTAGCTTAATCCAGGTTACAGGTAGGTGTGTCAATTCCGGGTGGAATATTTTGGGCGAAAGTTGCAATTTGCGGAGTCGTCAGCTCGTTCCAAGTCGTACGTAATATTAATGACATTAGCATCTGCAGGATCATACATATTAGATGCGGCTATTAGATGCTCAATGTTGAGGGTTCAATTGAATAAAAGTGGATGCTGCTGGGACCATGCATCCTGTTGGTTGGTATGATATTTCGCATGCCGAGATGCTTTCCCAACCATACACCGCATATCGGTGTTGCACCTGTGTTTGTGTGCTCCGACGAAGGGCATTTAATTTCCCAATGATAACAGATCCGCATCCATTTCATGCCGTCGCCCTGTTGTCGCCTTCGGTTCGGCCATAAGCCGGTTCGAGGTGAGTATTTTACGGGATTTCATAATTATACTATCGTTTGGTGTTTCGTGCCTGCGGTGGATGGTGTATGGCGGGTGCTTTATGGGCTCACGCCGTGCCGCGTGGCTGGGGTGCGCTGCCATCACGCACGGCCGTTTAAAGCGGTAGGGACTATTCAAAACGTGAGCAAAATGAGGGAAAACAGAAAAAAACGCTACAAGAGTGGCAAGAACATTCTTTTCAAGTGGCCCTCACCTTGAAAGCTAACCACGAGCAAAAGGAAGCCGCCCTACTTGTGTGTACCATCCTTCCATCTGGATGGCGCCTCCGAAGCGACGTAAAGGATATCACGAAGGGTTTGGCTATGCTGCTGCGCTGTTTGTCTCAAAAAAGGCAGTTGTTTTTGACGTGGGAGAAAAAAGTCATCAAAGACGGTGGCAAAACGAAACAGATATGAGCGAAAGAAAGAGAGAGAGAGAGAGAGAGAGAAAGAGAGTGAGAGAGATATGGGAAAGTCAGAGAGTGAGAACGAGAAAAGGGAGAAGTCAAGTTCGCAGGAATTGTTTATGGTTGTGTAACTCGTTAAGTGGCCGTAAAGAGAGCATCATTCCGTTCCGTTTTTCGGTGTCGTGGCAAAAGTGGCCACTTGAAAAATGTGATAATTATTCATATAATTTTACACCGGGCGACGATAAAGCCTCGGCTCGGGGCTGTCGGCTTTTGGGCAAACTCCCGTGCACGAGTACGAGCACTGTCGTTTAATGTAACGACCGCCGAGGGACAGCGCGGTGTGCAGATCTATTCCTTGGGCAAAGAACACAACCGTTTTCAATCAGACTTCAAGTGGGCCGGCAGCCGCTGTTTGATCGTGGGCTGGCATGTTTCTGGCATTGTTGAAGTGTGCGCGTTTGGCGCGTTTGATCCGATTTCGAGTTGACGAACGACAAACCGGCGTCAATTGAAGATAGATTGAATTTTAAATGATTTCGAATGTGTTACTTGGAATTGATTTGCGTTGGCAGTGTAGTAGATTTGTTTGACCAGTGAATAATAGATGTCTTAATTTAAATTTCCTTCCAGAGCCGAGCAAACTTACACATGATGTTGCGCACCCAATGCGCCGTACTTGGGCACAAGTGTAGATCAAAAACCTGGATGAAACCTGATGAGTTGTCGAGTGGGGCTTCACTGCTTAATTGTGCTAGCTGATGGGCAACTAATGATGGTGAAAATGGTTCCACAATCCGGCAAGGCATAGGCAGCTCAAAACTTTCTCAATTTTCCGAATCATTTGAACAGGCAAAGCTGGTGTTAGTGATTGATTGCTTTACTAATTAATAAAAATAACCAACAACATTAATCTGGGACTGAAAGCTGATAGAAAGTCATTCAGGAATTGATGAGACAATTCGATCAGGGAATCGGAAACCTGCGGGTTTATTGATAAATGAAAAGCTATTTCAAAAGTCTATTCGAATACGTGCTTTACAGAAGCAGTTGAGATTGAGTTTGAAATTGTTCTAAATGTTATTGTGTTAGTTACATGAATTGAGGGGATTTTTTTAAGATTGAGGAGTAGTCGAAAGTTGCCCACAGCATGCAAGCGGATGAGAAAAGAACTATAAAAAATGGAAACAATTGGATGCAGTGTTTCCCTCCGTAATTTGTTGTCTTATTGTTTTCCATGCAATGTTGGCTGAGCAGTGGGCCAATGGTGAAGCAAACTGTTTCCATTTTCGAAGAAGTGCCGTCGTCTAAATATAAGACCAGTTGGGAAAATGGAAATTTCGCAGTAAAATGTATAACGTTTTTATACTCGCACCATTACTCGCTCGTCCTTCAGCCCGCCTTTTGGTAATCTTTCGGATGGCCCAATGTCTTCTGGTAGGATCAAACAGCAAAATTGCTTTCGCAATATTGGCCTTCCCTCGCTCGTGGATGCCGGATGACCAACGAGCAGTGGATGGTCAGATGTGGTAAACCAGGCATCAGGCAGCAGCCCGTGGGTGAAGCGAAGCAGTATTGCACAGGCTTTCATCCTTTTCATAAATTAAATATTAATTCAATTTTTGTGCTCACCGAGCTCATTTTATGCACAGCCAGAAAGGAAAAGCATGCGACAAGGACAACAATTCTTAATTGTTTCTAGAAAAGCTGTCTACATCTGTGTTTTGATTTGCAGTGGGGAGCAAAAATAAAAAATACCCAAACCACGGCGCTTGAAGCCGTGTCTAATTTGATGATATTAATTTTTGTCGTCTTTTTATGATAGCTGTTTATTGCTTTTCGGTGTGCTCGGCAGGACGAATGCGTTGATGGTTTAGTGTGAAAAAGTGCTTCCCTCATTAATTAACGATTAATTTATGGCATAAATACAAAGCCGGCACAGCGATGCGTGCAAATTGGTACACTTGGCAGCACAAGCAAGGCGCTTTGTTTATTTTGTTTTGTGCCTTTTTTGAAGTGCCCAAAAGATGCTTGTAATGTTGAAAAAGCCAAATATTTTTTCTCTGTTTTATGTACAACATTGAATTAAATGTACCATTAAATGTCGATAAAAATCAATGAAAAGTGGGAAAACAAAAACCTAAATGAGTTAATGTAACACTGTTTGTGTATGTAGGGAAATCACGCTTTCAGCATCAACATTCCAGCTAGTTTTGTCCTGTGTTGCTGTATCACAACGTCCACAGTGCGCACTGTTTACCATCTGCTGCATTGGGAAGAAGCATTGTCTTCAGCCGTATGGTTTGTTTTTACTTCAATTTATATGCACAAACTTGGGGAGCATGAGGAAATTTGTCACATAAATGTATAATTTATGATGTTTTTCTGGACACTAGCAATGGCAAGCGTGCATTCGGGCTGATAACCGGCCATGCGTCACTAAAGCGAACGGACGGTGGCGGGATCTTTATTTGCCGGCCCTGCTATGACGAATGTTCTCATTGTCACTCGGCCTTGTCTTCTGTAGAGCGACAATTTGTACACATGCCATTTTGGGATGCTGATTCAAGCGAGCGAGTCGTACATTTACAGCTGTGTGTGGTGGTTAAGAGGGCAAGAGTAATAGACAGTAGGGCTGGTCTGTGGTTCGTTTTTTGCCCGTTTCATTCAAAGGCAGCAAAAATCTAATTTGGGGACACACGCTTGTGCCATGCACATCTGATTGCTTGTAGGGAGAAAGGGCGTTGTTTGTAGAGGACCACAGGAAAAAAATCGATTTGTCGTAAAAAGAAAGCTTGCTGGGTATAATTGAATGCTGCATGCGTTGGAGTGGCTTTAGGCTTGCCGCAATGCCCGACCCGCTCTATGGTCAGTGTTCTGTTTATTTGTTTTTTTTTGTTGCTATTCTGGTTAGAACCGGTGAGAATGTATTATTAAATATCTCATTAGTTTTGTCATTTTATGGAACACCCAGCAGCTTGGTCTTGCCCGGGGCCAGTGTATTTCCGTAGTAAAGAATCCATTAAATATGGATCGTGTGCAGACTTTATGTGGGACTATAAATTTTGAACAAAGCTTCGCGCTGTTACGCGCTTTTCATTGGCGAAGGGCACACGGTACAGTGTAGGCACGGACCAATTTTGAACTTTTTTTGCAGCCTTGCTCGTGAGAGAGCACCTTATCCCAAAGCAAACCTATCAACACGACAACAAAGGATCTGTTACGGTGATGGGAAATGAGTTGAGCTTAAGAGCAAGAGAAGAAAAAACAACCTTGGATTGTGTGGTCGTTTTACGCCACAAAATGCCTCAGTGCGTTGTCTTAGGATGAAGATGAAGGTAGATGTAGCGATAGTAGCGAAGAAGCGCAACGCTTTTTGTTGAGCATTTGGCGCAATCCTTGCGAAGCCATTGAAGCCACCTAAACCGTCCAATCGTAAACCATGTGGGGTAATAAACTAAAAATGAAAGCATTTCCTTCTCACTGACTTCTCAACCTGACGGCGGAGGCCGTCTTCTCTTCTTGCTGGGCTCTGTGGCAGCAATGAAAGGTTTTTCGGGTGTCGCATGATTACTTTTACAGCAGGGTTGCCGCGTGAGCCGGGAGAATGTTTTAATTTGAGCTCGTTTATTTCTGCTTTTTGTGGGGCCACGGAGTCGCTTGCGGAAAAACTCGCCCGTTCTTGCAGGCTGATGCAAGCTGAAAGAAATGGACTCAAAAACAGCATTGCGGAAATATTTTATTTATTCATGCATGACTGCCTTTGAGCTTGGTCATGACCGTTACGGCAAAACACTGGAAGTCATTTTTATTAGTTTCACTGCAAATAAAGCATACACGAAGAGCACCATGAGTGAGTAGACTGCGGGAGTTGGCCCAACCGGCTGCACCTGAATTGCTTGCTTAAGCGACAAATTAAATGAACTTGCGTTGTGATTGATATGGACGATAAATAAGACGAAAAAGTGTATAGGACGTGGACATGTGGTGAAGCACAATTGATTGTACGTAAGTTAGTGGTGTGTCGTTTGTAATGTTTGAGATTGTCGGCCCATTGGACGGCATTGATGTAGAAGATTTAGATGTATATATTTTAATCAACACACACTTTCATCCGACATTTGCCGTTTTCGTTTAGTGAACGACCCTTATTTTAAATACAAGTTTTTTTTAACTGTGTTCCGGCAATAAAACTGGTCGGAAAAAAGTTCCCCGCTGTGTTTTAAAATTCCACCCACCGTAGATTGCGTAGGAATTGCCGCACGGAGGAAGTGTGAGTTCGCTCAGTCATCCCTGAAATAACTTCCTTCCCGTGAAGCATAAATCGCCCTCCAGCTCACGGGAACACACGGGGTTGTATGTGTGTGAGTGTGTGCGGTACGGCGGAAGAATTTAAATGGAAAATTTTCACTTTCATCCTTGCTAGCGCAAAGGCATTGGCGCACCCTTTTTACTGGTTGTGGGCCGACCATATTTGTATCTGATTAGTTACAGTGTGTTGTAGTTTTATTATCGACAGCTAAACGAATCGGATAAAAGTAATCTTTGCAACGTTTTTCATCACGCGTCTGTTTGGTGGCGATTTGTTCTTTTCCGGACGACCGGTTGCCGGATGGTTGATGGTTTGTTAAAATTAAAGCAGCCATTAATCACATAGCAGGGAGGCGACCGTTTGCCAGGGGCAAAAATACAAAGTCGAGCCCGGGGCCAGGAGAACATGCAGGACGTATGCAATGCAATTTTAAAAAGGTACATCCTGAAGCAAGATGGAAAACCAATTCAAACCAGGCTATTCCCGTAAGAGAAGAAATCTCAATTTGTCAAACAAGACCCGTGTTGACATTTTCGGTCAATTGAATACACTGTCAGAGGAGACGATTTATTCGGGCAGGAGAAAAGAGAAATGGGCGAACGGACGACCTGAAGGTGGTCTGAAGCTATCTACTTAGAGGCTACTGCGGAGGTCGGGCTTTGGTCGAGATGCAGCCAGTCACCTTTACGACATAAGGTGTAAAAGTGTCACATCATGACCATCGCAACCATCATCACCACCATCATCATCATCATCATCATCAACACTGTTCGGAGAGTGTTGGTAGAAGTGAAACCACTATTGAACAGTGTCGGACAATGGTTGTTGTGGTTCCGGTGAAATGAAATGTCATTCGATCCCGGAAGTGTCGTTTGGTTTTGTTCTCGCATCCCATCCAGCCGGGCAGTGCTGGATTTCTTTCTTTTACCGGAGCCTGAAGTGCAGAAATTATTGTTCCGGACAGATGTCGCCAGGCAAACAATTGAAAATTGTTCTTTACCGCTCGTTGGCTAGCTAGTGGCCGGGTTTTCTTCTTGTGCTTCTTCCCGCTGCCTCTTGGGGACTGTTGGTATTGAAGTGCCATTTTGTCTGCCTTGACATCGTCATCTCATCGCTTCGAAGTGAAAGCTGTTCGTGAAGGCGCGCTGGATTGGATATTGGTGCGGGGATCGTATTTGGACGATTGAGTGAAAAGACATAGCGCAGGATGAAATATTACTTGTGTTTACTTTGCTTTTACACAAATCAATACGAGCTGTTGTTCATCACTCATACACTCGAGATCGAATCAATATACAGACACAACTCTACACATACACATGCATTCATACATTGTAGTGAGTGTTTGCGCTAGAGCAAAGTCCTGAAGCAGTATGTGAAGGAACAGACTCTGGCAAGGACATTGGAACCTATTTTGGACATTACCACGCTGGGCTGTGGAGTGGGCTGGGGAGTCTGGTAGAAAAATCTGGTCAACGCGCTCGTTTGTTTTGCAATTTCGATGCACCTTGTCTGTTTGGAGCCTGTGTCGTCTCGTAGTAAGAATGTTTGTGCTGTTTGCTGTGTTTTGTTGTTGTTTTTTGCCATATTTGCTCTTGTGTGAGAAAGAAAGTCTGCTGTTTGCTTGCATAAACACACTTCCCCACACTTGCTTACGGTTGGTCCTGAAGCTTGCAGCTCGAAATGGAGGACAATGGTTGTGAGATACGTTGTGTAAAACAACAGCTTACGGACGTGAAAGTGCTTGTAAACATAAATGGTGGAAGCTGGAACGAGTAACTGGGAGGTCTGACATATCATTCATCAGTCCGGAAAGGATGGGGTACGAGCCGGGGCCCTGGTAACCGGAAATCATATTGTCCACCAATCGGTAAGGTTGACCTCCGGTGTACTATTCGAGGATCCGTTTTCTTGCGAACTCAATCTAAACATCTCTTTCTCGCCGATCGGATGAAGCTCAATCTTCCAAGCTCTAATTGAATGGATTGTTATATTTCCCGAGAGGTTTTTGGATTGATTTGAGACGGAGGAAGACCCCGGGTGTGGTCGGTGGTCGAGACCAAACCCAGACCAGCCGGGATGGCAGGAAGCATTCGAACGAAGGTAAACAAATAAGATTGTCTTTTTCCGGTCCATCCATCTTTGCTGCTTTCTTTTGCTGAAATGGAATCGGTCCGGAGATCCTTCATCCGTGGCTATCAGTAGGGAGAGGCGCATAAGGTTAGAGGACAAAAGTGAGGTTAATAAATTTACTCGCATACAGTTGAGCTGGCACAAAGGTTGCATGACTTTAGGAAAATGGATTGAAGAGCCAAATAATGGTTTGAGGTTTCCAAATCCCTACGACAGGAATGGAATTAATCATTTAAGGGTGCTTGTTTATCAATTTAAGGAAAATAATCGTACTTTTAATGCCAGTAAACATTGAAGTAAGGCTATGGAATATTTCACTAAAGTATTAACAATCCACCCTGTAGGTTATATAAATGATTAAAATTTGATTTCGGTAGCAAAAACTGTACTGGAAATAAAAAAAATGTTCAATCTTGTTTCTTTCTTCAAAAAACCGGTGCAAAATGTCTTTCCGATAGCATCACGGTCGCCAGTAAGACCACACCTTGTCAATTCAATTGATCACTTAGGGCCGCACCCAATGTACCAAAACAAAACCGAACGAAGAACGGGAATGGCAAATCAATTGAAAAAGTTACCTCTGTCACCGTGTATGAACAACTTCCGTTTGGAATCTATTCTTTTGGGCTCTTTTTGTTCAGCACAGCAATGAGCTCGAGAATGAAAAGAAAACTGTAACTAAATCTTAATTTAATAAATGAAGGATGTGAGAAATGTCAACTGAACCTATCGAGCTTCGTGAACGAAGGGAACGGTGGTAAAGGTAATGTACAACAGAGTATAGGGCTTTTTTGTGGGTTTGGCGTTCATTATCCTTCAAAATCGTTTCCTCCCGTCCTCTTCCGGGACAACGCTTACCTGATGGGTTGAGCCCATAACCGGATCAAATTTCTGAAGGTGACAGAATTGTCCCACCTTTTCCTTCTCCCGCTGGGAAGTATTCTATCGTACGGTACAGGTTAGCGTAATGTTGATTGCTTTCAATTATGAAGTGATCGAGCAAAATAGCAAAAGGGAAACGAAATCCGGAAGTCCCTGTGAACAAAGTTATATCGTTAGTATGTTTCAATTTGTTGATTTATAATCGTCTTATTTCACATCTGGACGAGATTAGCAAGGTGTGTTGAGTAATCATACAAGATGCAGTTAATACCAATAGGATTTGTGCTTAGGTTTAACGATCATTCGATTTAGATATGTTTATCACAGTGAAAGCTAATATAATATTATTTGTTGATTTACTTTACCTGCAGTATGTCCACATCGTTTCAAAGAAATATTTATGTTATTTTGTCTCTGAGGTTATAAAATATGAATGTTTAAGCTGAAGTAGTGTGCACTCTCTAGCAAGCAATTGAAAATTTAAAACAGAAATGGTCGATGGCTCGTGACAGTACAGTGTTTCACAGTGATTCAAGAATAATATTTTTCTCCAGAAATCGATTCAAAATGATGATCTCACTGGAGCAATGAAAAGGAGTAAGCTCGACCCCAGAATAAACGGTGCGCTGTTGCGAACATTCCATTTTCGAACCCAATTTACGTTGAGAGCGAATTTCATTGCGAGTTCGCACAATATCATTCCACTGTGAAACACAATTTCACCAAGTGCTCTTTGGGTTGGCATGGAAAATAATGGCACACCAAGATGACGTCGTTCTATGTTGTGCGTGATTCGCGGCTTGGTACGTTGTGTGTGTGTGTGTGTGTGTGTGTGCGTGCGCGCGTGGTACGCATGTTCACATTGTCCAGCATTCGTAGCAGAAATGGCATTCGGAATAATCATCGTTGAATTGACTGCCCTGATTCCAATGCCCCTGATAGGACTGTCAGTGGGACCGCTGTCGCTGCTGCTATGGGCACTGAGTGCTCAACCGCACCGCCGAGCTTTTGACTCCAGTGACAGGTTGGAGGAGGGTCAGTCGCATGCTTTGTAACACCTTGCCACGGGTCGTTCAGGCGTGGCTTTCTATCGCCTGATTGGGAGTAAATCCTCGACAAATTTGTCTTTAACGTCGCTTCCCGGGTGAGGCGTCGGTGGACACGTTTCGGCTCGATGGGTTCAATTTCGGAGCGATTCATTTTCATCTACCGACCGAAATGGTGTGGCAAGCACCGTCCTGAAAGATATCAATTAAGATAAACCAGAAACGTGTCTAATCGATTGCGGTCTCCATGTTTTGTTACAAGAATGTAAGCGTCGGCCGAAGAAACGGTGAAGAAAAAAATGCGACTAGTGAGAGCACGCAGGACGTAACCGTTTGAATAGTCTAAGAATTCGGCGATGGGGAGCCACTGCCACGGCGCACGAATGTCTGTGAAGAGAAGCGAACGAACAGGCAGACGGATGGGGCAGAACGTTGCCGCGAGCAAATGAATAGAGAAAAAGAGCTGGAAGTCATTGAATGTGGGCTTTCGTTGGTTTGATGGATTGATCGGAGAAGATTTTCGAGGGATTAATTGAATTCTTATGTGTGATTGCGTCTCGGGTTTCAACGCGACGCATCGTGGGCGAACACAAACACACACAAACAGACACTCACACATACACACACACTAAATGGCGTATAGGCTGGCAATGTGCCAACGTGCGAAAGACTGGCCTGTGCGTCGTCTTAAGTACAAATCTTGGGTGAAAATCTATCGTGTAATCAAGGATTGGTTGGGAGCCTTTCAGCTTGTCATAAGGAAAGGTAAGAAGTGCTGCTCTACACGGACAGTACATGAATAGGGTGAAGCTCACGAGCGGGTATAATCAGCGCCCGGTGGAGGGCATTTCGAGGCACTCAATTCCAATAAAGAACGTCTGATGTGAACCTAGAACCTTGTTCGACAATCGAACGCAGGCAGTGCACGGAATCGGGGGCTTATAATTATAATCCATCTTCGTCATCATCACACCTTGCGAATGATCTGGAAAGAAAGGGATCATGTCAGATTTGAACCCGTTGGGAGAGCTTCCTGACTCGGAGGGATTCCATGTATCGGTCTCTTTAATTTCGTTCGTTCACCTTTTGATTAGACTTTCAATCAATTAGAGACATACCAGGGAGCTGGAGCACACGCGAACGTACCTCCACCATCACCGCCGATTGCTTCTACGCTACGAGCCGGAGTAGCTTTTACATGGTCATGTTCTTTCGGTCGATTTCCTCCCGGAGGAGTTTATTGGTGCCAGCATGTGGTACGGAGAGAGCCCGGCGCACGGATTCTGAGGGCGGACAGTGTCCAGCAGATTGACTGGCAGGTAGCTCGAGAGGATGACTAGGTGAATCATTTTCTATGGTCGCCGGGCTGATCGTTCCAGCGAGCCATTAAATTGAATATTTCAGCAGGGATTTTGGGGTGGCCGTGGTTGCTCTCCGGAGCAGCGCGCATCGGGGGTGTCAATATGCAAAGTGGGGTTCTAGATCAACCGGCGGGTGGGATCAACTAATTGACAGTAATTGCTCCGTGCACGGGTCCGCTAGCCTGCCCGGCCAAGAGCCCGCCTCGAGCTGTGCCTTTTAATCCCTTTAGTAATTAAATTCTATTGGTGGTCCGCTACAAAGAGCGGCATATTTGGTGAATTCCAGCGCTGAAAAATCTCGGCACATTCGAAGAAAGGATCCAAGAATGTGGGATACACAGGGTTCCTTTTTGGAAGGACACGAGATGGGACGCTGTAATTGATACTTTTGTTGATACGCGAAAGCAATAAGTTAACCTCGAGCTAGAAAGGTGAACAACAAATGGGACCAGATGAGTTCTTAAGTTGGTGGGACAGCGTGAAATAGAGCTTCCGGTCGATGGGGAAGAGACAGCTCGAAGGATGGCTAAATTAATTTCTCAAATTTGTTTAGAATAATAGCAAACAAAGTGATGAACTTTCGTTTTTTGCATTGCAGCCTGCCTTCGTGCTAAGTGAGTATAGCCATCCTTTTCCTTGCTTCATCAGCAAACACACTACAGAGTGGCGGCAAATATTTGTTTAAGGCTTGAGCGGTAGGTTCCGTGGCAGACACGCGGACGGTGGTGGATTCGCACGGTTTGATGAATCTTCCACCCAAGGATAGTTGTTGCTTCGGGAGGTTCTGGAATGGCGGGAACATATTGATTATCCTTCTATCGACCTTCCACTCGGGCGAGCGAACAGTGGCAAAAGAATGGTGATACAGGGCCCACGACGACGTGGAAGATAATAACCCGTGACCATCCGGAGTATTTCCGCCCGAGCCTGCTTGGCAGGCTTGCACCACAGGCCCGATGTGCAAACAATTGCTTTCGAATTTAATTTCACGACAAATATCGCATCCACTGGAGCGTCTCGAGCAGCCTCGACCGTGGCCTGAAAGGAAATGGGCTTTGGTTGTGCTAGTTCCGAGATTGCTTGTAACACAGGAAGCGTTCGTCGGCAGCGCACGGCTGGCCGGTGTTTAGCTGTTTGCTTAGGAACGGAAAAGAGGTGTGTATTAATAAGCTTCGACGGAACGGTGCGGTGTACGTGTGGCAAACGGGTGCAGCGATGGAAGCCAGTCTGAAAACTCTTCAGGCGACTGATATATGTTTACTTTGTCCGTTCGGCTGGTTACCTTCGCCGCTACTGCTTGCTGTTGGCTGTGTCTGCTCGTTTGTGTATTTTTTCATCTTGTTGTTGTTCTTGAAATGTTCAAGCTCAATCCAAAGACGGCCCTGGGCATGGGGTGCTTCAGCAAGAAAAGAATTCGTACTACGGTTGTTTGTTTGCCGGGCTCGTCTTCCGGCAGTGAAGGGATTTTGTTTGAGTTCTAAGAGTTCCTATCCCCCGAACGGAGGTCGACCCGTTCTAGCCGCGTCGAGGTCCAGGTGTGCGGAGAGCCATCGGCACGCGGTAGCAGGTACTCGGATGCAGGAATGGTGAATAATTTGTTAAAGTAATAAGATCCTTGAAAATGCAACTGGTCGGTGCTCGGGTGGGCGAGAGAACAATTTGGAATTCCATTTCCACTCTGCCTTCGTGGACTTTGTTGTGCTGCGAGGACAATCGTCTCGGTGGGCTCGGTGGGAAACCACCGTAAGAGGTGATAAGTGGATTGAGAACTGTTTCAGCAGTTTATTAAATTTCTCCTTGAAGGGTGGCATTCAAGGAGCTGTCCGTTGCCGGGGAATAGCACAACTACAGGCTGTCCATTTGCAGCCATTGAGCGTTGCAGTAGGTGACCAAGCGGTGGACAGTTCATAAAAGTGCCTCAAGATGTTTACTATTTAGAAAGGTTTCGGAAAACGGATGACGGGTCACTCGAGATGACAATTATCTTGTTCAACAAGCAGAACACGGGCTGGGTTTTGTCAGCAGAGGCGCAACTTCAAGCGAGCGGCGTTGTGCTGGAAGCAAAGCTTACTTTAGTGAGTGTATCAATTTACCGTAGGAATTTGTCTCGATGATAAATAAATTACTGAAGCGTCATATAAATTGTGACATTAAATAAGGGACATACAAGTCCTTCTTGTCAGCCATACGACTTCCGATCAGTTGGTGTACTATCCAATACTCGAGATGGTAGTGCTGAATGGATGAGTTATATTACTCTACGCGGCCATGATGTCAAAGGTCACATTTGGGTTATTATGGCTTCTTGCTGGTCATACCAAACCAAGTTGTGACTGTGTGTTCTTTCTTCACTTTTCTTTCAGGATTTCTTTCAGCTTCACTCGGTGCGTGTTGTCGATAAATCGGATTAATTACCCACCCTACCAGAGTGTCCGTTTGGGCATGACTGAACAGAACCGTTCAACCGGAACTAATGGAATTTCTATTGTCCTCCGGAAGATGTCAATCGAACCTTCTTCTCGGGTCTCGTGTGGCTTTGTGTGGACAACAAATAATCCTTCTTTCCTGTTTGAAAATTAAAACGTTACGACAGCAAAAACCGGAAAGACTATGACCGTCTTTAAACGGGCTGACATGTAGGTCCGAGCACTGTCAGTGGGCAAGAGCCCGTGCACCGGAAAGTTGAAACAGAGGCTTTAGCAGACAGTTTGCGTTGTGACGAACAAATTTCATTAAAATAGTTTTCGTGTTGGATATTAGCAGCTCGCCCGTCCAACACACGCAAAAGGCACACCGGCGATAATTCGAGGGAATTGCTTAATGTTTCTGCCGTTCCGAATGGAGCGCTTCGATTTACAAACAAATTACGCGCTGACGGGGTTGGATAATTTACCGTATCGAGTCGCAATCGAAAGATTGATCTTTCGTTCTAAAACAGTAGAGCGATCCGTTCCAGGTGATTCTTTTCTTTTTATTTTGAATTTCACGGTACGTGAGTACACACATAGCCTGGAGTGCCTGCCTGGAGAAATGTAGCCGACGACGGGTGTAGGTGTGTATGGATAGAACGATCTGTAATCATGACAAAGCGCTTTACAATGCGTAAGATCGAGCAGCTTTCTTGACGGCTACGGGGTCCATTTCATGCAGTGGTGGTTTTCCTCGAAATGACACATCACATAAAAGTATGTAAAAAATAGCTTCCTGCTCGGCATTTCACACGTTTGTTTCTGTTACATTATCATTTTATCACTTAATTAAATCGTCCGACGCCTAACAAGAGCAAAGCATAGTTAGATTAGGCTGTGGCTCGGTGTGAATAGTTTTATTTTTTTTTTCTGGGGGATGCAAAAAAGACAGACACCACATGAATGGCGAGCAAGAGAAGCAAGAGGTTAGACCAGTTGGTGATTATAGCGCCCGTGCTTCACTCTCGACCATAATAATAGCAGCAGCAGCAGCAGTCACGAGTGGACTACAATTATACCCTCAAAGCAGCCAAAGCGAGATCGTTCGCCTTTTGCGCCAGCCAAAAACGATGCGGCGTTCGCCCGGCAGACGCAAGCAGGTGTGATATCGGGTTCGTGGTTTGCGGCCGCAGCAAGTCTTTTGTCTCGGTGGCGCGTAGGGTCTGTTTCGATCCTCGGGTTTTTGTTCCGTCATGTAGCTCTTCTGTGCCATCATTCGGCGGTAATTTAGATGCCACAAATTTGATTATGTTTCGGGCATGGTTTCAGTTGGATGTTTTTTTTCCTCGTTGTTACACCATCTTGTGGAAGACGGGTGTGCCTAAGGTCAGGCAGAGGAAAGGCGTCTATATTCGTGCGCGATCGTTAAGGACCATTGTGGAGCAGAATGGCGCCGTTGTTTTCCGTATCGTGAACGTTAGGTGATGATGGGTGTAAATTATACCTTTTTTTATTATTCGTAAGGGTATATTTTGCTGTCTTCGTTTGCGGTGAAAAATTTGTTATTTTGCTTTGTTCCGTTTTTGATATACTTCGTGGCAGGAATCCTAGCGTTCCTTCCCGAAAATTCGACCACAATGTGATCTCATTAATCAGGCCCAACCCGAACCGATGCTTTGCAGGTTAAAAATGCATCAACGAATGACCGGGCGGTAGCAGCTTCTGGCCCGCCTAGTAAGGTCGTTTTTCATTCGCATCCTTGCATATTTAACACCTTTTCGATAATGAGCACTCGTTACCTCGGCAGGGCCAGAGATCCTGTGATTTGCCAGCTGAAGTGAAACTGATGCATTCCAAAAATCGTTTTCAGCTGCCTGGTTCGCTGATGAAAAAACCTGCGTTTGGACATGTGTGTGATACAAATGAGGATCGATGAAATATTGAGCAACAGAGCTACGTTGGAAAAAGGTTTCATAATGTGTAACATCGCCTGTCGGTTTTCGTTTCGGCAGCGTTGGCGCGTCGGTTGAATGCGATGGGGTAGTAAACGACGCTGATTTAAATGCGACAAGAGTGGCGTTATAGCACCATGTCACATCGAAGCGTAGTCAATTGCAGGATGAAAACAACGGTCGGTAACAAGGGTTTAATTTATTCATTAACTGGAACCGTATGCGTCGTTTTCCTTAGCTGTTGTCTAACAACAAGATAAAAAAGGTGGCCTTCGTCCCACTCTCGTCCGTAGAAAAATACCGCATCCAATTACGAATGCATCCGAATGCTAACTTTCCCGCTTGGGAAGTGTCTTCTAATTTTCAATGTTTCCATTTCGAGCAATCTGAGCCATGGCGGAGAGGATCGTACAAAAGACGCTTTTTTATGGCGTGCACGTTTTTCCCCGGGATGGTTGGTACGGCACGGCAGCGTCGCAAACCGTTGCCACTGAACGAACTTTTCATTATCTCTCAATTAACAACGTTTGACACATTCCTTCTTTCGTATTCATGAGTTTTTGTGAGTGTGCTTGTGTGTGCGAGTGAGTATGTGTCGGTATGTGTCGCAATGACACTTCGACGTTCTCCGGTGGGAAGATGCTCTGACCAGGCAATGCAGCGACAGAATAGAACGCAGGGCGAGAAAAGTCTTGTAGGAGTGTAATTGTTAACATATGTTCCCGTTCCTCCTTGCGTTCGCCTGTCGTCCGGGGAAAAGACGAATCGGCATCGGGATTCACTTGGAGAATGGCGTTTCAGGTTACACACCTTCATGAATAATTTGCCCCGGAGACGGTTCGGAGAAGGATAGAATTCCTTTGCACTGTTTTTTTTTCCTGTGAAGTGAAAAAAGGATTAGAGCTCAACTGCAAGACACGAAAGGAGTCACAGATAAAGCATTAGTGTAGATGGGAAATTTGTAGCAGGCAAGTCCTAGATAAACACGGGCTAAAATTTACGGGACGGTCTCGGTACGCTTGCCGGACGCCGCTGTACGCAGCAGTGCGGTACGGCCGCGCGGTACAGTACGGGATCTCATTCAAATTCATGTAAACACGACGCCGAAACCATCGACATTAGATTTTAATTGGATGCCCACCCTGCACTACGTACGGCTAGCGCCATCACACGGCTTAATTTATTTTTCCTCGTCCTTTGAATTATTTATGAAGCACCGGGCGGTCATGGGACGCGGGGCGAGGTGTCCCCGAAAAAATAAAACTTGGGTTACCGAAATGTAGGAAAAAAATTGTACAGTTCCAGCTACAAAAAGTGTCCGTAAATATGCTACGTGTTTTCCCGAAAGCGCCACAGAAAGGGAAGAAAAAGAGAAGATCTAACCAAAGTGTGAGAGTGAAGGCCTTGCAGGGAGACAGAGGAGGCACCAAAAAAACGATGCCAGAATCAACTCTCCAGTGGACATTGGGACAGGGCCACCATGCTTCGCTCATCGAATCCTTTTTTCGCTGGATCGTTGCGGATCGCCGTCCGCAGAAAACCAGAAACACAAAGGAAGAAGAAGAAGAGGAAAAAGGCCCAATTGCCCGACACTGCCCTGTGTGTCCCCTTTTGTAGTGGAGATCATTTTCAGGGTAAATTTAATCCCTCCGTTTCGGTATCAAATTTCCACTTGGCATCCCAATCCGGCGAGGGCTAAAACCTGAGCCGTGGGTCACGGTGTTTTGTGTATGGGGGTGTAGGTATAAATTTTTAAATTTCCAAAACCTTCCTGTGCCGGCGCGCAGGTACCGTTCGGCACCGAGAACGGATTGTCCTTGCCGGCGAGGAACCGCGGTCGGGAGGGATGAGCGTTTCGTTATCCATCCGGGAAGACAGCTTATCCACACGAAGATCCTTCAAACACTTGTTGTTGAGCCGGAATTTCAATCGAGCCTCGGTGCAATCGGGCGAACATCCAGTCGCTTATAGGATTCGTTCGACAAAGAGTTCCAATCGACGACGATGGCGACGACACCAACATGCCTGATCGGCTTCAGGAGATAGTGGTTTCGTGCAGCACCACCGCTGTTGCTGCTTCTGCTGCTCCTCTCTTTGGGCATAATTTGATACTTTTTTCCCGTCCGTTCGCGTTCTGAGGACACTTTAGATCGTCGAATGCCCTACCGTTGCTGGTGGAAGTTTGCTGCACCTTTTATTATGTTGTCACTTTTTTCTTCCATGAAGGTTTTCTGTTGCAAATGGTGATGCCAACCTGCTGGGAAGAGGTTTTCCAATCATGTTTACGACACACGGAAGCTGAGAAGAATGCCGAACAGGCCAGGGCAGCATCTCGAGTCATGTTCGTGGACGGTTTTGTCGGTGAAACATATTGACTAACTTTAAAAAATAATAATAATAAAAACGTATACACTACATGAGCAAACACGCTGTGAACTTGTGAAATGCAATCAGCGCTCCTAGTTGTGTACAGTACAGCTGTAGCGAAATGTAGAAAGTTTTGTAAATTTTTTGGCTTAAATAATAGAATATTGGATCTTTTCGTGAAATTGACAATCAATTAGAAATTCGGAGCCATTAAGAATTCTTTATACAAAACAACAAATATTTTACAAATCAAATTCGATGCAAAGCTACAACTGTGTTATCTCGCTTGAGAATAGATGTTTTTTGCGCATGGAAATGAAACAAGAAACGTGACTCGTCACACAGTCGCCAGTGTCGATGGCGCAGTCGGAGCGCTTCCCCGAAACACTCGGTAGTGCACCGACACCCGGAGTGGCTTCTAATTAAAACGGCAAATTGTTGTTTACGGTGTTAAATTATCAACGCAATTTGAATGCTAATTTAGCTCAACAACCCGAAAAGCGCAGTCCTGTTGCGGGTCGTCCTGTCGACACCGGGGGCCCCAGCACTGCCGGGGGTCTCTTCACCACTCCCGATGCCGATGGTCTTTTGTAACCCGAAAGCTGGTTGCTGGATGCTGGAGGGGTTTCCCAAACAGACAGGTTCCGAAACACAACCAAGAGAAGATGGTGCGCAGGTTACCCTTTTTACAGTAATATGTTCAGCGTAGCGAACACCTTGCCACGAGCATGTTATTTTGCATATTTTTATGTGCGCACTTTGAGGTCACGCTGAATTTCCATGCCAGACATGTTGGCTTGTGCTTGAGATGAAATGAAAGAGATTCGTTTGCTTGCGTCTAGAGTGGTTGCAGTAAAATCTTTGGCAGTACATCGAAAGGGCGAAAGAGAGATAAAGAGAGAGATAGAAGGTACCAAACGATATGTTCATAAATTACGAGCAGGCCATGCGAACATCATTAAGTTCACCTCTAGCCAGAAGCGCCA